>NC_083596.1:52071899-52076899 GCF_027579695.1 Neoarius graeffei
CACGCACACACACACACAGACACGCACGCACACACAGACACGCACGCACACACATGCGCGCACACAGACACACGCACGCACGCACACACATGCGCGCGCACACACAGACACACGCATGCAAGCACACACACAGACACACACACACACACACACACACACACAGACACACGCACGCACACACACACAGACACACGCACGCACACACATGCACACACACGCAAACACACACAGACACACGCACGCACACACACATGCGCACACACGCACGCGCACACATGCGCACGCACACACACACAGACACACACACACACAGACACACACGCACGCGCACACACACACAGACACACACGCACACACACACACAGACACACACACGCACGCACACACATGCGCACGCACACACACCCAGACACACGCACACACATGCGCACACACGCAAACACACACAGACACACGCACGCACACACATGCGCACACACACACACACACACACACACAGACACACGCACACACATGCGCACACACGCAAACACACACAGACACACGCACGCACACACATGCGCACACACACACAGACACGCGCACACGCACGCACACACATGCGCACACACGCAAACACACACAGACACACGCACGCACACACATGCGCACACACACAGACACACGCACGCACACACACGCAAACACACACAGACACACGCATGCACACACATGCGCACGCACACACACACACAGACACACGCACGCACGCAGATACATGCGCGCACGCACGCATACCATCATCATCGGCGGACACTCGTGGTCGAGTATGTCTGTCCTCCTTCATGGTCCTTATGGGTCTTCAGATGGGCAAAGAGTCCAATCCTGGACCCACATACTTTGGGGCAATGTGGGCATGGGTGGGCAGGGGTAGTTATGGGTTTTGGTGGAACCTTATTGGTGGAGGTGATCCCTTTCTTCCGTTTGCGCTTCTGCTCTGCAGCACTGTGGAGATCATTGTTGTATTGTGCAGCCCCCTCTCGAACCGTTCGTCTCCAGGCAGGCCTGTTCTTCACTGTAATCTCCCAGGTGTTAAGGGGTATATGGCACTTCCTGATGTTGTCTTTAATGTTGTCTTTGTACCTTTTCTTTTGGCCTCCTGGAGCACGTTTCCCTTGGACAAGCTGTGAGTACAGGACTTGTTTGGGTAGCCGATGGTCTTGCATTCGGATGACATGGCCAGTCCATCTGAGCTGGTGTTGTGCGATGATGGCTGTGATGGTAGGGATGCCAGCCTCCTCCAGGACGCTGGTATTTGTTCGGTGATCCTCCCAGGTTATCCTGAGGATTCTCCGGAGGTATCTTTGATGGAAGGCTTCGAGTGCTTTCAGGTGCCTACTATATGTGGTCCAGGCTTCTGACCCATACAGGAGAGTGGGGAGCAGTACCGCTTTGTAGACTAGGATTTTGGTCTTTGACTGGAGATCGCGGTTTTCAAACACCCTTTTCTTTAGTCTTGAGTATGCCGCACTGGTGCAACTAAGGCGGTGGTGTATCTCTTCATCAATAGTGGCTTTAGATGACAGAAGGCTGCCAAGATATGGGAAGTGGTCCACATTTTCCAACCTGGTGTTTTCAATAAAGATGTTTGGGGGAGTGATGCTGTCAGGTGGTGGCTGGAAGAGGATTTGAGTCTTTTTGATGTTTATGGCCAGACCAAGCTGTTTGTATGCTTTAGCAAAAGCAGTCAAGGTGCATTGTAGGTCCTCTTCTGAGAGGGCTACAATAGCATTATCATCTGCATACTGCAGCTCTGTGATGGATACGGTGGTGGTTTGACCTTTGGCCCTGAATCTGTTGATGTTTAGAAGTCCGTCAGTCCTGTACATAATTTTGACTCCCTGTGGCAGCTGGTTCCCTGTAAGATGGAGGATGCTGGCAATGAAGATGGAGAACAGTGATGGTGCAATAACACATCCCTCTTTAACTCCTGTATCAACCCAGAATGGTTCGGTTTCATCTCCAAAGCCAGTCAATACAGTGGCAGACATGTTGTCATGTAGCAGCCTCAAGACTTGGATGTACTTATCAGGGCAGCCAATTTTTGCCAGGACCAGCCATAGAGCTTGGCGGTTAACGGAATCAAAGGCTTTAGTGAGGTCTATGAAGGTCATGTATAGAGGTTGATTCTGTTCTCGGCACTTTTCTTGCAGCTGACGAGCAACAAAGATCATATCCATGGTGCCTCTGTTTGGACGGGATCCGCTCTGTGACTCAGGAAGAGTGCTTTCTGACAGGGGGGGTGAGTCTGTTGGCCAACACCCTGGCTAATGCCTTCCCTACGGTGGAACGGAGGGAAATGCCTCGATAGTTCCCACATTCTGCCTTGTCACCCTTCTTGAAGAGGGAGATGACTAAGGAATCCCTCAACTGTGCGGGTATTTCCTCTTTTTCCCATATTTTGACAAGCAGGGTGTGGATGTGTTCAAGAAGGACAGGCCCGCCTTCTTTCAGAACCTCAGCTGGGATACCATCAGGCCCAGGAGCCTTGTTGTTTTTCATCTTCCTGATGGCGTCCTGTACCTCTCCCAAACTGGGTAGTTCTCCCATACTTTCAATAATGGGCAGTTGAGGGAGTTGGTCCAGGGCCTCAAAGTCAGGGGTAGTGTCCCTGTTCAGAAGCTCTTCATAGTGCTCCTTCCACCTATGTGTTATAGCCTCTTTATCCTTCATCAGGGACAGCTCATTCTTAGAGCGAAGGGGGGTTAGGCAACGATGGCTAGGTCCATATACGGCTCTTGTGGCTTCGAAAAAGCCTCTGGTGTCTCCAGAGTCAGCAAGCTGTTGGATTTCCAGGGCTTTTTGTGTCCACCACTGGTTCTTGAGTGCCCTAACCCTTGATCGAACAGCTGCTTTCGCTTTAGCATGGGCTTCTCTTTTAACATTGCAGTTGATGTCATTCTGCCAGGTGATGAAAGTTTTCTGCTTGATGTTGATAAGCCGCTGGATTTCGGTATCATTCTCATCATACCAGTCTTGAGGTTTCCGCGTCTTCTGACCAAGGATGGTTTTGCAGGGGTTCATGATGGTGGAAGAGAGGGTATCCCAATGTTTTTCAATATCCATGGGGTACTGACCTGGCAAGTCTGCACTCATGGCTGCCTGCAGCTGTTGTTGATAGGCTGTTTCTCCCAGTCGCTCGATGTTGAACCTTCGTCGAGGCTGTCCTTTTTGGTGCCTCCTTTTCCGCATCAGACGGATAGACATGGTGGAGTGAATGAGACGGTGATCAGTCCAGCATTCATCAGCACTGGTCAATGCTTTCGTGCTGAGCACATCTCGACGGTCCTGGGAGCGGACAATGACATAGTCGATGAGATGCCAGCATTTTGAGTGGGGATGCATCCAAGATGTTTTGAACTTGTTCTTTTGACGAAAAAGGGTGTTGGTGATGACCAGGTCATATTCGGAGCACTTGGTTAACAGCATTAAGCCATTGGAGTTAGTGTTTCCAACCCCTTCTCTCCCCAGCGTGCCTCTCCATAGATCGTGGTTTTGCCCGAGTCTGGCATCAAAGTCTCCAAGAAGGATTAGTTTGTCTTCCTTGGGGACTTTGGATAGAATTGTGTCCAGGTCAGCATAGAAGGCCTCCTTTACATCCTGCTGCGCATTGAGTGTTGGGGCGTAAGCGCTAATAACAGTGGCCATCTGACTGCTAGAAAGCATCAGGCGTAAAGTCATTAAGCGCTCACTGATGCCTACAGGAAGTTCATGGAGTTGGTTGACGAGGTTGTTCTTAATGGCAAAACCCACACCATGGATTCGCAGCTCATCAACAGGCTTCCCTTTCCAGAAGAAAGTATAGCCCCTTTTTTCCTCCTTCAGCTGCCCTTCATCAGCCAGGCGGGTTTCAGAGAGAGCTGCAATGTCAATTCGGAATCTTTTTAGTTCCCTGGAGATGATGGCTGTTCGTCTCTCGGGCTGATCACTGGCTTGGTTGTCTGTGAGGGTTCGCACATTCCAGGTTCCAAAGTGAAATTTGTGTTTCTGACCGCATGGTGGTGACCCCTCTGGATGCGGTAGTCCAGACAGGGTAATAAGAGGCAGGCTATGTTTAGGGTACCTTTTCTAACCCTCTCCCCTCTTGGGGTGAGCAGAGCAGATCCTAAAAAGGGCTGCTCAGTCATGGGTGCAGCTACCGAAAAGTTCTTTCTGCCACATCCAAGAGCTTAGCGATCTTCTTGCACCCACCACCTGTGTGCCGGGTTGTGGCTAGGGGCTACCAGACTACACAATCCTGCCCCCGTCACCACTTCCCGATCGCCACAGGGCTTTGTATCCAAGATGTGAAATGGAATGGGTTTCCTTTCGGGAGGACGCCTGTGCGTGGCATCTTTTAACGTGGGGAGACTGATGCGCCCGCAGCCACCACACGGTCCTTGGCAGAGAGAGGCCTGGATCCAGTGGCATGGAGTCCAAGACAACTGGAGGTCACCCTCTGTTGCAGCCTTCATCCGCCTTCTCAGCCGTTGTGGTACGTCTCCCTGTTGCCATCTTCCGCCTGGTCTGCCATTGAGGTCCTTGCTATTTACCCATAGCTGGGACAGGGGTTGACGGGCAGCAGGGCGTGTCCACACTGTAGTGGGCCTGCATGCCGCGTCTCTGGGGCCCCCTGCTACTCCGAGATCCCGTACAACTTTGCCTGGAACCGCAGAGAACCAGTTACCGTGTGTGGCCACGAGGAGGTGTGTATGAGTCTTGGCAATGGAGAGGCTATGAACCGGCAGAGGAGACTTACGCACTCGGCTCCTCTTTTTGCCCCCCCCGAAAGAGATGGCTAGCCGGCGGCGGTAGCTGAAAGCAGAGAGCAGCAAGAAGAAGCAACATGCAACATGCACTAATAGGCACTAACCGCAGGCACAATTTCTACTCCAACACTACTGCACTGACGCATCACATGCCCTGTGCAACACACGCACGCATACACAAGTACACACGCAAACACACACACAGACACACAC
>NC_083596.1:52081899-52084399 GCF_027579695.1 Neoarius graeffei
AACGTTCAATCAAAAAGAAAATTAAATTTCACACATTTCTCATTCAGCAAACGCAACAATTCACCCATAGACCAAAGAGAGGTAAAGTGTGTGTGTGTGTGTGTGTGTGTGTGTGTGTGTGTGTGTGTGTGTGTGTGCGAGAGAGAGAGAGAGAGAGAGAGAGAGACTATAGAAGGGATGGAGGGACTGAGAGACAGATGGAGAGTAAGGCAGATAGAGAGATGTGTTGTCTTTATGTAAATGTGGATGTTACCAAACCTGTGTAGATAAACATATTACACACACACACACACACACACACACACACACAGAGAGCGCATGTACACTTACTGATGATGTAGTAGTCCTGGTGTCGTCTGAACTCCAGCCCCATGTAGTTTGGACTGAACTCCTGGAACTTGATGGTGAACTTGATGTCCTTGTCGGGTTTGTTGCAGGTGACGAGGATGTTGGGGTTCAGTACGGTGCTGCATGACTCTGCCTGCTCTCCGCTCACCAGGTACAGCCTGTAGTACTCATACATACCACCGGGGGACGCTCGTGGGCATACAATGTCCAGCCTGTCCCCGATCTCAGGGTACAGCACCAGGCCTTTACCTGGGACAAACCTGCAGCACACACACACACACACACACACACACACACAGAGGACATTAGTGACATGTCACACTTTTATATAAGACCTAATTCTACTGATCACATGAATAATCTCATCTCATCTCATTATCTGTAGCCGCTTTATCCTGTTCTACAGGGTCGCAGGCGAGCTGGATCCTATCCCAGCTGACTACGGTTGCAAGGCGGGGTTCACCCTGGACAAGTCGCCAGGTCATCACAGGGCTGCACATAGACACAGACAACCATTCACACTCACACTCACACCTACGCTCAATTTAGAGTCACCAGTTAACCTAACCTGCATGTCTTTGGACTGTGGGGGAAACCGGAGCACCCGGAGGAAACCCACGCGGACACGGGGAGAACATGCAAACTCCACACAGAAAGGCCCTCGCCGGCCACGGGGCTCGAACCCGGACCTTCTTGCTGTGAGGCGACAGTGCTAACCACTACACCACCATGCCGCCCACATGAATAATAATCAAACTCATTTACATATTCTTATATTTGGCTCAGTGTGACTCATCTCATTGGCTGAGAGTGTTTTGCATGTGTAATGATGATGTAATTAGTAGTGTTATAGTCAAGACCACCTAAACCAAGACCAAGTCACGACCGAGACCAGAGTGTATCGAGAGCAAGACTTTGAGGGGTTGAGACCAAGTCAAGCCCAGGACCAGACCACTGTGTGTGAAGGAGTGGGGGAGGGGTGACAACCATTAACAAGAAGAAAAATTTAAAATGAGCAATGAATTGCATTATTGGTCACATTTGAAGCAGGAAATTTTACATCCAGTCAAGGTAACAATGTTAAGAAATAAATAAGACAATGTACGGGTAATTTAATGAAATCCTCAGAATTGTGGTCTTGAAATAAAATCCCGAGTCCTCTATGTCTGAGACCGAGACAAGAGCGAGTAAAAATGCGGTCGATTCCAAGACGAGACCCAGACTTTCAAAAAGGGGTCTTGAGACCGACTCGAGTTCTACAACAGAAGTAATTAGTGTGTGTGTGTGTGGGGGGGGGGGGGTCCTTTGTTTAAACACACACACACAAACTGTTTCTCTCACTCTTTACCTGTCTTTGTATTCTCCTCCTTTTCTGTCTTTCTGTTTATCAGTCATTTTCTGTTCTCTCTATTCTTTCTTTTGTCCCTCCCTGTATCCTATCTCTCTATCACTCTTACTCACTTTCACCTTCATATTTTATTTAGCTATTGGTTGTCATTCATTCTGTGTGTGTGTGTGGGTGTGTGTGTGGGTGAGAGAGAGAGAGAGAGAGAGAGAGAGAGAGAATAAATAGCCGCATCTCCTTCAACAAATTGTCATTTTCTAAAATAATCATCTCTCACACACACACACACACACACACACACACACACACATACAATGTCCTCTGTATTATACTGGCACTTATCCAGGTTCCTGTGTGTATTAAGAGATCAAGTAACCGTGTGTGTGTGTGGGAGAGAGAGAGAGAGACTATGTGTGTGTGTGTGTGTGTGTGTGTGTCAGGGCTTTACATTAACTTTTTTGCTCACCGGCCACTGTGGCTAGTGGTTTTCCCGAGTCACTCGCCATTCAGCCTTTTCACTAGCCACAATTTTGTTGCCAGGAAATCCCAGTTTTTTCTTCACCATGATACGTTACAGTTCGGAAGATCTAGATTTAATTATGAATGGCAGCGTATAATGCATCTCTACAGTAGCGCTCAAGTATTCAGTGCTGTTAAGGTCGCTCCCTATATGAAAACATGCAACCAGTTCAGGCAAAAATATAAACAGAGTATTCTGTTTATTGAACTCAAATTCAAGCCGCTTACAATATGAAATATCGTATAATATAAAAAATAACATTCAGTACAACTGAACTGATTCTAATA
>NC_083596.1:52094399-52179399 GCF_027579695.1 Neoarius graeffei
GTTATTTTAAAGACTGACACTGTGCACGTTATTTTAAAGACTGACACAGTGGAGGTAATTTAAAGACTCACACTGTGGACGTTATTTTAAAGACTCACTGTAGACATTATTTTAAAGACTGACACTGTGGACGATATTTTAAAGGCTCACAGCGTGGACGTGATTTTAAAGACTGACACTGTGGACGTTATTTTAAAGACCGACACTGTGGACGTTATT
This sequence comes from Neoarius graeffei, assembly GCF_027579695.1. NCBI lineage: Eukaryota > Metazoa > Chordata > Actinopteri > Siluriformes > Ariidae > Neoarius > Neoarius graeffei. The sequence continues at coordinate 52,094,619 of NC_083596.1, forward strand.
TTAAAGACTCACTGTAGATGTTATTTTAAAGACTCACAATGTGGATGATAATTTAAAGGCTCGCACCGTGGACGTTATTTTAAAGACTGACACTGTCGACGTTATTTTAAAGACTGACAGTGTGGACATTATTTTTAAGGCTCGCACCATAGACGTTATTTTAAAGCCTGAGACTGTGGACGTTATTTTAAAGACTGACACTGTGGACGTTATTTTAAAGACTCACACTGTGAATGATAATTTAAAGGCTCGCACTGTGGACATTATTTAAAACTCGTACTGTGGAGGTTATTTTAAAGACTCGCACTGTGGACGTTATTTTAAAGACTGTTTCTGTGGACAATATTTTAAAGGCTTGCACTGTGGACATTAGTTTAAAGACTGACACTGTGGACGTTGTTTTAAAGACTCACACTGTGGATGTTATTTTAAATACTGATACTGTGGACAATATTTTAAAGGCTTGCACTGGACTTTATTTTAAAGACTGACACTGTGGACGTTATTTTAAAGACTGACACTGTGGACGTTATTTTAAAGACTCACACTGTGAACGATAATTTAAAGGCTCGCACTGTGGACATTATTTAAAACTCGCACTGTGGAGGTTATTTTAAAGACTGACACTCTGGACGTTATTTTAAAGACTCGCACTGTGGACGTTATTTTAAAGACTGACACTCTGGACGTTATTTTAAAGACTGTTTCTGTGGACAATATTTTAAAGGCTTGCACTGTGGAAGTTATTTTAAAGACTGACACTGTGGACGTTGTTTTAAAGACTCACACTGTGGATGTTATTTTAAATACTGATACTGTGGACAATATTTTAAAGGCTTGCACTGGACTTTATTTTAAAGACTGACACTGTGGACGTTATTTTAAAGACCGAAACTGTGGGGGTTATTTTAAAGACTCACACTGTGGACGTTATTTTAAAGACTGACACAGTGGAGGTAATTTAAAGACTCACACTGTGGACGTTATTTTAAAGACTCACTGTAGACGTTATTTTAAAGACTGACACTGTGGACTTTATTTTAAAGACTAACACTGTGGACGTTATTTTAAAGACTGACACTGTGGACGTTATTTTAAAGACTGACACAGTGGAGGTAATTTAAAGACTCACACTGTGGAAGTTATTTTAAAGACTCACTGTAGACGTTTTTTTTAAAGACTGACACTGTGGATGATAATTTAAAGGCTCGCAGCGTGGACGTTATTTTAAAGACTGACACTGTGGACGTTATTTTAAAGACTGACACTGTGGGGGTTATTTTAAAGACTCACACTGTGGACGTTATTTTAAAGACTGACACAGTGGAGGTAATTTAAAGACTCACACTGTGGGGGTTATTTTAAAGACTGACACTGGGGACGTTATTTTAAAGACTGACACTGTGGACGTTATTTTAAAGACTGACACTGTGAGGGTTATTTTAAAGACTCACACTGTGGACGTTATTTTAAAGACTGACACAGTGGAGGTAATTTAAAGACTCACACTGTGGACGTTATTTTAAAGACTCACTGTAGACGTTATTTTAAAGACTGACACTGTGGACTTTATTTTAAAGACTAACACTGTGGACGTTATTTTAAAGACTGACACAGTGGAGGTAATTTAAAGACTCACACTGTGGACGTTATTTTAAAGACTCACTGTAGACGTTATTTTAAAGACTGACACTGTGGACGATAATTTAAAGGCTCGCAGCGTGGACGTTATTTTAAAGACTGACACTGTGGACGTTATTTTAAAGACCGACACTGTGGACGTTATTTTAAAGACTGACACAGTGGAGGTAATTTAAAGACTCACACTGTGGACGTTATTTTAAAGACTCACTGTAGACGTTATTTTAAAGACTGACACTGTGGACTTTATTTTAAAAACTAACACTGTGGACGTTATTTTAAAGACTGACACTGTGGACGTTATTTTAAAGACTGACACAGTGGAGGTAATTTAAAGACTCACACTGTGGACGTTATTTTAAAGACTCACTGTAGACGTTATTTTAAAGACTGACACTGTGGACTTTATTTTAAAGACTAACACTGTGGACGTTATTTTAAAGACTGACACTGTGGACGTTATTTTAAAGACTGACACAGTGGAGGTAATTTAAAGACTCGCACTGTGGACGTTATTTTAAAGACTGACACTCTGGACGTTATTTTAAAGACTGTTTCTGTGGACAATATTTTAAAGGCTTGCACTGTGGAAGTTATTTTAAAGACTGACACTGTGGACGTTGTTTTAAAGACTCACACTGTGGATGTTATTTTAAATACTGATACTGTGGACAATATTTTAAAGGCTTGCACTGGACTTTATTTTAAAGACTGACACTGTGGACGTTATTTTAAAGACCGAAACTGTGGGGGTTATTTTAAAGACTCACACTGTGGACGTTATTTTAAAGACTGACACAGTGGAGGTAATTTAAAGACTCACACTGTGGACGTTATTTTAAAGACTCACTGTAGACGTTATTTTAAAGACTGACACTGTGGACTTTATTTTAAAGACTAACACTGTGGACGTTATTTTAAAGACTGACACTGTGGACGTTATTTTAAAGACTGACACAGTGGAGGTAATTTAAAGACTCACACTGTGGAAGTTATTTTAAAGACTCACTGTAGACGTTTTTTTTAAAGACTGACACTGTGGATGATAATTTAAAGGCTCGCAGCGTGGACGTTATTTTAAAGACTGACACTGTGGACGTTATTTTAAAGACTGACACTGTGGGGGTTATTTTAAAGACTCACACTGTGGACGTTATTTTAAAGACTGACACAGTGGAGGTAATTTAAAGACTCACACTGTGGGGGTTATTTTAAAGACTGACACTGGGGACGTTATTTTAAAGACTGACACTGTGGACGTTATTTTAAAGACTGACACTGTGAGGGTTATTTTAAAGACTCACACTGTGGACGTTATTTTAAAGACTGACACAGTGGAGGTAATTTAAAGACTCACACTGTGGACGTTATTTTAAAGACTCACTGTAGACGTTATTTTAAAGACTGACACTGTGGACTTTATTTTAAAGACTAACACTGTGGACGTTATTTTAAAGACTGACACAGTGGAGGTAATTTAAAGACTCACACTGTGGACGTTATTTTAAAGACTCACTGTAGACGTTATTTTAAAGACTGACACTGTGGACGATAATTTAAAGGCTCGCAGCGTGGACGTTATTTTAAAGACTGACACTGTGGACGTTATTTTAAAGACCGACACTGTGGACGTTATTTTAAAGACTGACACAGTGGAGGTAATTTAAAGACTCACACTGTGGACGTTATTTTAAAGACTCACTGTAGACGTTATTTTAAAGACTGACACTGTGGACTTTATTTTAAAAACTAACACTGTGGACGTTATTTTAAAGACTGACACTGTGGACGTTATTTTAAAGACTGACACAGTGGAGGTAATTTAAAGACTCACACTGTGGACGTTATTTTAAAGACTCACTGTAGACGTTATTTTAAAGACTGACACTGTGGACTTTATTTTAAAGACTAACACTGTGGACGTTATTTTAAAGACTGACACTGTGGACGTTATTTTAAAGACTGACACAGTGGAGGTAATTTAAAGACTCACACTGTGGACGTTATTTTAAAGACTCACTGTAGACGTTATTTTAAAGACTGACACTGTGGACGATAATTTAAAGGCTCGCAGCGTGGACGTTATTTTAAAGACAGACACTGTGGACGTTATTTTAAAGACTGACACTGTGGACGTTATTTTAAAGACTCACTGTAGACGTTATTTTAAAGACTCACAATGTGGATGACAATTTAAAGGCTCACACCGTGGACGTTATTTTAAAGACTGACACTGTCGACGTTATTTTAAAGACTCGCACTGTGGACATTATTTTAAAGACTGACAATCTGGACGTTATTTTAAAGACTCGCACTGTGGACGTTATTTTAAAGACTCACACTGTGAACGATAATTTAAAGGCTCGCACTGTGGACATTATTTAAAACTCGCACTGTGGAGGTTATTTTAAAGACTGACACTCTGGACGTTATTTTAAAGACTCGCACTGTGGACGTTATTTTAAAGACTGACACTCTGGACGTTATTTTAAAGACTGTTTCTGTGGACAATATTTTAAAGGCTTGCACTGTGGACATTATTTTAAAGACTGACACTGTGGACGTTGTTTTAAAGACTCACACTGTGGATGTTATTTTAAATACTGATACTGTGGACAATATTTTAAAGGCTTGCACTGGACTTTATTTTAAAGACTGACACTGTGGACGTTATTTTAAAGACCGAAACTGTGGGGGTTATTTTAAAGACTCACACTGTGGACGTTATTTTAAAGACTGACACAGTGGAGGTAATTTAAAGACTCACACTGTGGACGTTATTTTAAAGACTCACTGTAGACGTTATTTTAAAGACTGACACTGTGGACTTTATTTTAAAGACTAACACTGTGGACGTTATTTTAAAGACTGACACTGTGGACGTTATTTTAAAGACTGACACAGTGGAGGTAATTTAAAGACTCACACTGTGGAAGTTATTTTAAAGACTCACTGTAGACGTTATTTTAAAGACTGACACTGTGGATGATAATTTAAAGGCTCGCAGCGTGGACGTTATTTTAAAGACTGAAACTGTGGACGTTATTTTAAAGAATGACACTGTGGGGGTTATTTTAAAGACTCACACTGTCGACGTTATTTTAAAGACTGACACTGGGGACGTTATTTTAAAGACTGACACTGTGGACGTTATTTTAAAGACTGACACTGTGGGGGTTATTTTAAAGACTCACACTGTGGATGTTATTTTAAAGACTGACACAGTGGAGGTAATTTAAAGACTCACACTGTGGACGTTATTTTAAAGACTCACTGTAGACGTTATTTTAAAGACTGACACTGTGGACTTTATTTTAAAGACTAACACTGTGGACTTTATTTTAAAGACTGACACTGTGGACGTTATTTTAAAGACTGACACAGTGGAGGTAATTTAAAGACTCACACTGTGGACGTTATTTTAAAGACTCACTGTAGACGTTATTTTAAAGACTGACACTGTGGACGATAATTTAAAGGCTCGCAGCGTGGACGTTATTTTAAAGACTGACACTGTGGACGTTATTTTAAAGACCGACACTGTGGACGTTATTTTAAAGACTGACACTGTGGACGTTATTTTAAAGACTGACACAGTGGAGGTAATTTAAAGACTCACACTGTGGACGTTATTTTAAAGACTCACTGTAGACGTTATTTTAAAGACTGACACTGTGGACTTTATTTTAAAGACTAACACTGTGGACGTTATTTTAAAGACTGACACTGTGGACGTTATTTTAAAGACTGACACAGTGGAGGTAATTTAAAGACTCACACTGTGGACGTTATTTTAAAGACTCACTGTCGACGTTATTTTAAAGACTGACACTGTGGACTTTATTTTAAAGACTAACACTGTGGACGTTATTTTAAAGACTGACACTGTGGACGTTATTTTAAAGACTGACACAGTGGAGGTAATTTAAAGACTCATACTGTGGACGTTATTTTAAAGACTCACTGTAGAAGTTATTTTAAAGACTGACACTGTGGACGATAATTTAAAGGCTCGCAGCGTGGACGTTATTTTAAAGACTGACACTGTGGACGTTATTTTAAAGACTGACTGTAGACGTTATTTTAAAGACTCATAATGTGGATGACAATTTAAAGGCTCACACCGTGGACGTTATTTTAAAGACTGACACTGTCGACGTTATTTTAAAGACTCGCACTGTGGACATTATTTTAAAGACTGACAATCTGGACGTTATTTTAAAGACTCGCACTGTGGACGTTATTTTAAAGACTGACACTCTGGACGTTTTTTTAAAGACTGACACTGTGGACGATAATTTAAAGGCTCGCACTGTGGCCATTAATTAAAACTCGCACTGTGGAGGTTATTTTAAAGACTCGCACTGTGGACGTTATTTTAAAGACTGACACTCTGGACGTTGTTTTAAAGACTCTCACTGTGGACGTTATTTTAAAGACTGACACTCTGGACGTTATTTTAAAGACTCGCACTGTGGACGTTATTTTAAAGACTGACACTCTGGACGTTATTTTAAAGACTGTTTCTGTGGACAATATTTTAAAGGCTTGCACTGTGGAAGTTATTTTAAAGACTGACACTGTGGACGTTGTTTTAAAGACTCACACTGTGGATGTTATTTTAAATACTGATACTGTGGACAATATTTTAAAGGCTTGCACTGGACTTTATTTTAAAGACTGACACTGTGGACGTTATTTTAAAGACCGAAACTGTGGGGGTTATTTTAAAGACTCACACTGTGGAAGTTATTTTAAAGACTGACACAGTGGAGGTAATTTAAAGACTCACACTGTGGACGTTATTTTAAAGACTCACTGTAGACGTTATTTTAAAGACTGACACTGTGGACTTTATTTTAAAGACTAACACTGTGGACGTTATTTTAAAGACTGACACTGTGGACGTTATTTTAAAGACTGACACAGTGGAGGTAATTTAAAGACTCACACTGTGGAAGTTATTTTAAAGACTCACTGTAGACGTTTTTTTTAAAGACTGACACTGTGGATGATAATTTAAAGGCTCGCAGCGTGGACGTTATTTTAAAGACTGACACTGTGGACGTTATTTTAAAGACTGACACTGTGGGGGTTATTTTAAAGACTCACACTGTGGACGTTATTTTAAAGACTGACACAGTGGAGGTAATTTAAAGACTCACACTGTGGGGGTTATTTTAAAGACTGACACTGGGGACGTTATTTTAAAGACTGACACTGTGGACGTTATTTTAAAGACTGACACTGTGAGGGTTATTTTAAAGACTCACACTGTGGACGTTATTTTAAAGACTGACACAGTGGAGGTAATTTAAAGACTCACACTGTGGACGTTATTTTAAAGACTCACTGTAGACGTTATTTTAAAGACTGACACTGTGGACTTTATTTTAAAGACTAACACTGTGGACGTTATTTTAAAGACTGACACTGTGGACGTTATTTTAAAGACTGACACAGTGGAGGTAATTTAAAGACTCACACTGTGGACGTTATTTTAAAGACTCACTGTAGACGTTATTTTAAAGACTGACACTGTGGACGATAATTTAAAGGCTCGCAGCGTGGACGTTATTTTAAAGACTGACACTGTGGACGTTATTTTAAAGACCGACACTGTGGACGTTATTTTAAAGACTGACACAGTGGAGGTAATTTAAAGACTCACACTGTGGACGTTATTTTAAAGACTCACTGTAGACGTTATTTTAAAGACTGACACTGTGGACTTTATTTTAAAGACTGACACAGTGGAGGTAATTTAAAGACTCACACTGTGGACGTTATTTTAAAGACTCACTGTAGACGTTATTTTAAAGACTGACACTGTGGACTTTATTTTAAAGACTAACACTGTGGACGTTATTTTAAAGACTGACACTGTGGACGTTATTTTAAAGACTGACACAGTGGAGGTAATTTAAAGACTCACACTGTGGACGTTATTTTAAAGACTCACTGTAGACGTTATTTTAAAGACTGACACTGTGGACGATAATTTAAAGGCTCGCAGCGTGGACGTTATTTTAAAGACAGACACTGTGGACGTTATTTTAAAGACTGACACTGTGGACGTTATTTTAAAGACTCACTGTAGACGTTATTTTAAAGACTCACAATGTGGATGACAATTTAAAGGCTCACACCGTGGACGTTAATTTAAAGACTGACACTGTCGACGTTATTTTAAAGACTCGCACTGTGGACATTATTTTAAAGACTGACAATCTGGACGTTATTTTAAAGACTCGCACTGTGGACGTTATTTTAAAGACTCACACTGTGAACGATAATTTAAAGGCTCGCACTGTGGACATTATTTAAAACTCGCACTGTGGAGGTTATTTTAAAGACTGACACTCTGGACGTTATTTTAAAGACTCGCACTGTGGACGTTATTTTAAAGACTGTTTCTGTGGACAATATTTTAAAGGCTTGCACTGTGGACATTATTTTAAAGACTGACACTGTGGACGTTGTTTTAAAGACTCACACTGTGGATGTTATTTTAAATACTGATACTGTGGACAATATTTTAAAGGCTTGCACTGGACTTTATTTTAAAGACTGACACTGTGGACGTTATTTTAAAGACCGAAACTGTGGGGGTTATTTTAAAGACTCACACTGTGGACGTTATTTTAAAGACTGACACAGTGGAGGTAATTTAAAGACTCACACTGTGGACGTTATTTTAAAGACTCACTGTAGACGTTATTTTAAAGACTGACACTGTGGACTTTATTTTAAAGACTAACACTGTGGACGTTATTTTAAAGACTGACACTGTGGACGTTATTTTAAAGACTGACACAGTGGAGGTAATTTAAAGACTCACACTGTGGAAGTTATTTTAAAGACTCACTGTAGACGTTATTTTAAAGACTGACACTGTGGATGATAATTTAAAGGCTCGCAGCGTGGACGTTATTTTAAAGACTGACACTGTGGACGTTATTTTAAAGAATGACACTGTGGGGGTTATTTTAAAGACTCACACTGTCGACGTTATTTTAAAGACTGACACTGGGGACGTTATTTTAAAGACTGACACTGTGGACGTTATTTTAAAGACTGACACTGTGGGGGTTATTTTAAAGACTCACACTGTGGACGTTATTTTAAAGACTGACACAGTGGAGGTAATTTAAAGACTCACACTGTGGACGTTATTTTAAAGACTCACTGTAGACGTTATTTTAAAGACTGACACTGTGGACTTTATTTTAAAGACTAACACTGTGGACTTTATTTTAAAGACTGACACTGTGGACGTTATTTTAAAGACTGACACAGTGGAGGTAATTTAAAGACTCACACTGTGGACGTTATTTTAAAGACTCACTGTAGACGTTATTTTAAAGACTGACACTGTGGACGATAATTTAAAGGCTCGCAGCGTGGACGTTATTTTAAAGACTGACACTGTGGACGTTATTTTAAAGACCGACACTGTGGACGTTATTTTAAAGACTGACACTGTGGACGTTATTTTAAAGACTGACACAGTGGAGGTAATTTAAAGACTCACACTGTGGACGTTATTTTAAAGACTCACTGTAGACGTTATTTTAAAGACTGACACTGTGGACTTTATTTTAAAGACTAACACTGTGGACGTTATTTTAAAGACTGACACTGTGGACGTTATTTTAAAGACTGACACAGTGGAGGTAATTTAAAGACTCACACTGTGGACGTTATTTTAAAGACTCACTGTAGACGTTATTTTAAAGACTGACACTGTGGACTTTATTTTAAAGACTAACACTGTGGACGTTATTTTAAAGACTGACACTGTGGACGTTATTTTAAAGACTGACACAGTGGAGGTAATTTAAAGACTCACACTGTGGACGTTATTTTAAAGACTCACTGTAGACGTTATTTTAAAGACTGACACTGTGGACGATAATTTAAAGGCTCGCAGCGTGGACGTTATTTTAAAGACTGACACTGTGGACGTTATTTTAAAGACTGACACTGTGGACGTTATTTTAAAGACTCACTGTAGACGTTATTTTAAAGACTCATAATGTGGATGACAATTTAAAGGCTCACACCGTGGACGTTATTTTAAAGACTGACACTGTCGACGTTATTTTAAAGACTCGCACTGTGGACATTATTTTAAAGACTGACAATCTGGACGTTATTTTAAAGACTCGCACTGTGGACGTTATTTTAAAGACTGACACTCTGGACGTTATTTTAAAGACTGACACTGTGGACGATAATTTAAAGGCTCGCACTGTGGCCATTAATTAAAACTCGCACTGTGGAGGTTATTTTAAAGACTCGCACTGTAGACGTTATTTTAAAGACTGACACTCTGGACGTTGTTTTAAAGACTCTCACTGTGGACGTTATTTTAAAGACTGACACTCTGGACGTTATTTTAAAGACTCGCACTGTGGACGTTATTTTAAAGACTGTTTCTGTGGACAATATTTTAAAGGCTTGCACTGTGGACATTATTTTAAAGACTGGCACTGTGGATGTTGTTTTAAAGACTCACACTGTGGACGTTATTTTAAATAGTGAGACTGTGGACAATATTTTAAAGGCTTGCACTGGACTTTCTTTTAAAGACTGACACTGTGGACGTTATTTTAAAGACTGACACTGTGGGGGTTATTTTTAAGGCTCGCACCATAGACGTTTTAAAGCCTGAGACTGTGGACGTTATTTTAAAGACTGACACTGTGGACGTTATTTTAAAGACTCACACTGTGGACGATAATTTAAAGGCTCGCACTGTGGACATTATTTAAAACTCGCACTGTGGAGGTTATTTTAAAGACTCGCACTGTGGAAGTTATTTTAAAGACTGACACTCTGGACGTTATTTTAAAGATCGCACTGTGGACGTTATTTTAAAGACTGACACTCTGGACGTTATTTTAAAGACTCGCACTGTGGACGTTATTTTAAAGACTGTTTCTGTGGACAATATTTTAAAGGCTTGCACTGTGGACATTATTTTAAAGACTGGCACTGTGGACGTTGTTTTAAAGACTCACACTGTGGACGTTATTTTAAAGACTGACACTGTGGACTTTATTTTAAAGACTGACACTGTGGACGTTATTTTAAAGACTGACACTGTGGGGGTTATTTTAAAGACTCATACTGTGGACGTTATTTTAAAGACTGACACAGTGGAGGTAATTTAAAGACTCACACTGTGGACATTATTTTAAAGACTGACACAGTGGAGGTAATTTAAAGACTCACACTGTGGACGTTATTTTAAAGACTCACTGTAGACGTTATTTTAAAGACTGACACTGTGGACTTTATTTTAAAGACTAACACTGTGGACTTTATTTTAAAGACTGACACTGTGGACGTTATTTTAAAGACTGACACAGTGGAGGTAATTTAAAGACTCACACTGTGGACGTTATTTTAAAGACTCACTGTAGACGTTATTTTAAAGACTGACACTGTGGACGATAATTTAAAGGCTCGCAGCGTGGACGTTATTTTAAAGACTGACACTGTGGACGTTATTTTAAAGACCGACACTGTGGACGTTATTTTAAAGACTGACACTGTGGACGTTATTTTAAAGACTGACACAGTGGAGGTAATTTAAAGACTCACACTGTGGACGTTATTTTAAAGACTCACTGTAGACGTTATTTTAAAGACTGACACTGTGGACGATAATTTAAAGGCTCGCAGCGTGGACGTTATTTTAAAGACTGACACTGTGGACGTTATTTTAAAGACTGACACTGTGGACGTTATTTTAAAGACTCACTGTAGACGTTATTTTAAAGACTCATAATGTGGATGACAATTTAAAGGCTCACACCGTGGACGTTATTTTAAAGACTGACACTGTCGACGTTATTTTAAAGACTCGCACTGTGGACATTATTTTAAAGACTGACAATCTGGACGTTATTTTAAAGACTCGCACTGTGGACGTTATTTTAAAGACTGACACTCTGGACGTTATTTTAAAGACTGACACTGTGGACGATAATTTAAAGGCTCGCACTGTGGCCATTAATTAAAACTCGCACTGTGGAGGTTATTTTAAAGACTCGCACTGTGGACGTTATTTTAAAGACTGACACTCTGGACGTTGTTTTAAAGACTCTCACTGTGGACGTTATTTTAAAGACTGACACTCTGGACGTTATTTTAAAGACTCGCACTGTGGACGTTATTTTAAAGACTGTTTCTGTGGACAATATTTTAAAGGCTTGCACTGTGGACATTATTTTAAAGACTGGCACTGTGGACGTTGTTTTAAAGACTCACACTGTGGACGTTATTTTAAATAGTGAGACTGTGGACAATATTTTAAAGGCTTGCACTGGACTTTCTTTTAAAGACTGACACTGTGGACGTTATTTTAAAGACTGACACTGTGGGGGTTATTTTTAAGGCTCGCACCATAGACGTTTTAAAGCCTGAGACTGTGGACGTTATTTTAAAGACTGACACTGTGGACGTTATTTTAAAGACTCACACTGTGGACGATAATTTAAAGGCTCGCACTGTGGACATTATTTAAAACTCGCACTGTGGAGGTTATTTTAAAGACTCGCACTGTGGAAGTTATTTTAAAGACTGACACTCTGGACGTTATTTTAAAGATCGCACTGTGGACGTTATTTTAAAGACTGACACTCTGGACGTTATTTTAAAGACTCGCACTGTGGACGTTATTTTAAAGACTGTTTCTGTGGACAATATTTTAAAGGCTTGCACTGTGGACATTATTTTAAAGACTGGCACTGTGGACGTTGTTTTAAAGACTCACACTGTGGACGTTATTTTAAAGACTGACACTGTGGACTTTATTTTAAAGACTGACACTGTGGACGTTATTTTAAAGACTGACACTGTGGGGGTTATTTTAAAGACTCATACTGTGGACGTTATTTTAAAGACTGACACAGTGGAGGTAATTTAAAGACTCACACTGTGGACGTTATTTTAAAGACTCACTGTAGACGTTATTTTAAAGACTGACACTGTGGACGATAATTTAAAGGCTCGCAGCGTGGACGTTATTTTAAAGACTGACACTGTGGACGTTATTTTAAAGACCGACACTGTGGACGTCATTTTAAAGACTCACTGTAGAAGTTATTTTAAAGACTCACAATGTGGATGATAATTTAAAGGCTCGCACCGTGAACGTTATTTTAAAGACTGACAGTGTGGACGTTATTTTAAAGACTGACACTGTGGACGATAATTTAAAGGCTCGCACTGTGGCCATTATTTAAAACTCGCACTGTGGAGGTTATTTTAAAGACTGACACTCTGGACGTTATTTTAAAGACTCACACTGTGGATGTTGTTTTAAAGACTGACACTCTGGACGTTATTTTAAAGACTCGCACTGTGGACGTTATTTTAAATACTGATACTGTGGACAATATTTTAAAGGCTTGCACTGGACTTTATTTTAAAGACTGAGACTGTGGACGTTATTTTAAAGACTGACACTGTGGGGGTTATTTTAAAGACACACTGTGGACGTTATTTTAAAGACTGACACTGTGGACGTTATTTTAAAGACTGACACTGTGGACATTATTTTAAAGACTGACACTGTGGACGTTATTTTAAAGACTGACACTGTGGACGTTATTTTAAAGACTGACACAGTGGAGGTAATTTAAAGACTCACAATGTGGACGTTATTTGAAAGACTCACTGTAGACGTTATTTTAAAGACTGACACTGTGGACGATAATTTAAAGGCTCACACCGTGGACGTTATTTTAAAGACTGACACTGTGGACGTTATTTTAAAGACTGACACTGTGGACGTTATTTTAAAGACTGACACTGTGGACGATAATTTAAAGGCTCACACCGTGGACGTTATTTTAAAGACTGACACTGTGGACGTTATTTTAAAAAATCACTGTAGACGTTATTTTAAAGACTCCCACTGTGGAATATAATTTAAAGACTCACACCGTGGATGTTATTTTAAAGACTCACTGTAGACGTTATTTTAAAGACTGACACTGTGGATTTTATTTTAAAGACTGACACTGTGGACGTTATTTTAAAGACTGACACTGAGGACGTTATTTTAAAGACTGACACAGTGGAGGTAATTTAAAGACTCACACTGTGGACGTTATTTTACAGACTCACTGTAGACGTTATTTTAAAGACTGACACTGTGGACGATAATTTAAAGGCTCGCAGCATGGACGTTATTTTAAAGACTGACACTGTGGACGTTATTTTAAAGACTGACACTGTGGACGTTATTTTAAAGACTCGCACTGTGGACGTTATTTTAAAGACTGACACTCTGGACGTTATTTTAAAGAATCACTGTAGACGTTATTTTAAAGACTCACACTGTGGACGATAATTTAAAGGCTCACACCGTGGACGTTATTTTAAAGACTGACACTGTGGACGTTATTTTAAAGAGTGACACTGTGGACGTTATTTTAAAAACTGACACTCTAGACGTTATTTTAAAGACTCGCACTGTGGACGTTATTTTAAAGACTCGCACTGTGGACGTTATTTTAAAGACTGACACTCTGGACGTTATTTTAAATACTCGCACTGTGGACGTTATTTTAAAGACTGTTTCTGTGGACAATATTTTAAAGGCTTGCACTGTGGACGTTATTTTAAAGACTGACACTCTGGACGTTGTTTTAAAGACTCACACTGTGGACGTTATTTTAAATACTGATACTGTGGACAATATTTTAAAGGCTTGCACTGGACTTTATTTTAAAGACTGACACTGTGGACGTTATTTTAAAGACTGACACTGTGGGGGTTATTTTTAAGGCTCGCGCCATAGACGTTTTAAAGCCTGAGACTGTGGACGTTATTTTAAAGACTGACACTGTGGAAGTTATTTTAAAGACTCACACTGTGGACGATAATTTAAAGGCTCGCACTGTGGACATTATTTAAAACTCGCACTGTGGAGGTTATTTGAAAGACTCGCACTGTGGACGTTATTTTAAAGACTGACACTGTGGACGTTCTTTTAAAGACTCGCACTGTGGACGTTATTTTAAAGACTGTTTCAGTGGACAATATTTTAAAGGCTTGCACTCTGGACATTATTTTAAAGACTGGCACTGTGGACGTTGTTTTAAAGACTCACACTGTGGACGTTATTTTAAATACTGATACTGTGGACAATATTTTAATGGCTTGCACTGGACTTTATTTTAAAGACTGACACTGTGGACGTTATTTTAAAGACTGACACTGTGGGGGTTATTTTTAAGGCTCGCGCCATAGACGTTTTAAAGCCTGAGACTGTGGACGTTATTTTAAAGCCTGACACTGTGGACGTTATTTTAAAGACTCACACTGTGGACGATAATTTAAAGGCTCGCACTGTGGACATTATTTAAAACTCGCACTGTGGAGGTTATTTTAAAGACTCGCACTGTGGACGTTATTTTAAAGACTGACACTCTGGACGTTCTTTTAAAGACTCGCACTGTGGACGTTATTTTAAAGACTGACACTCTGGACGTTCTTTTAAAGACTCGCACTGTGGACGTTATTTTAAAGACTGTTTCTGTGGACAATATTTTAAAGGCTTGCACTCTGGACATTATTTTAAAGACTGGCACTGTGGACGTTGTTTTAAAGACTCACACTGTGGACGTTATTTTAAATACTGATACTGTGGACAATATTTTAAAGGCTTGCACTGGACTTTACTTTAAAGACTGACACTGTGGACGTTATTTTAAAGACTCACTGTAGATGTTATTTTAAAGACTCACAATGTGGATGACAATTTAAAGGCTCACACCGTGGACGTTATTTTAAAGACTGACACTGTCGACGTTATTTTAAAGACTCGCACTGTGGACGTTATTTTAAAGACTGACAATCTGGACGTTATTTTAAAGACTCGCACTGTGGACGTTATTTTAAAGACTGACACTGTGGACGTTATTTTAAAGACTAGCACTGTGGACGTTATTTGAAAGACTGTTTCTGTGGACAATATTTTAAAGACTGGCACTGTGGACGTTGTTTTAAAGACTCACACTGTGGACGTTATTTTAAATACTGATACTGTGGACAATATTTTAAAGGCTTGCACTGGACTTTATTTTAAAGACTGACACTGTGGACGTTATTTTAAAGACTGACACTGTGGGGGTTATTTTTAAGGCTCGCACCGTAGACGTTTGAAAGCCTGAGACTGTGGACGTTATTTTAAAGACTGACACTGTGGACGTTATTTTAAAGACTCACACTGTGGACGATAATTTAAAGGCTCGCACTGTGGACATTATTTAAAACTCGCACTGTGGAGGTTATTTTAAAGACTTGCACTGTGGACGTTATTTTAAAGACTGACACTCTGGACGTTCTTTTAAAGACTCGCACTGTGGACGTTATTTTAAAGACTGACACTCTGGACGTTCTTTTAAAGACTCGCACTGTGGACGTTATTTTAAAGACTGTTTCTGTGGACAATATTTTAAAGGCTTGCACTCTGGACATTATTTTAAAGACTGGCACTGTGGACGTTGTTTTAAAGACTCACACTGTGGACGTTATTTAAAATACTGATACTGTGGACAATATTTTAAAGGCTTGCACTGGACTTTATTTTAAAGACTGACACTGTGGACGTTATTTTAAAGACTGACACTGTGGGGGTTATTTTAAAGACCGACACTGTGGACGTTATTTTAAAGACTCACTGTAGATGTTATTTTAAAGACTCACAATGTGGATGATAATTTAAAGGCTCGCACCGTGGACGTTATTTTAAAGACTGACACTGTCGACGTTATTTTAAAGACTGACAGTGTGGACGTTATTTTTAAGGCTCGCACCATAGACGTTATTTTAAAGCCTGAGACTGTGAACGATAATTTAAAGGCTCGCACTGTGGACATTATTTAAAACTCGCACTGTGGAGGTTATTTTAAAGACTCGCACTGTGGATGTTATTTTAAAGACTGACACTCTGGACGTTATTTTAAAGACTCGCACTGTGGACGTTATTTTAAATACTGACACTCTGGACGTTATTTTAAAGACTCACACTGTGGACGTTATTTTAAAGACTGTTTCTGTGGACAATATTTTAAAGGCTTGCACTGTGGACATTATTTTAAAGACTGACACTGTGGACGTTGTTTTAAACACTCACACTGTGGACGTTATTTTAAATACTGATACTGTGGACAATATTTTAAAGGCTTGCACTGGACTTTATTTTAAAGACTGACACTGTGGACGTTATTTTAAAGACTGACACTGTGGGGGTTATTTTAAAGACTCACACTGTGGACGTTATTTTAAAGACTGACACTGTGGATGTTATTTTAAAGACTGACACTGTGGGGGTTATTTTAAAGACTCACACTGTGGACGTTATTTTAAAGACTCACTGTAGACGTTATTTTAAAGACTGACACTGTGTACTTTATTTTAAAGACTAACACTGTGGACGTTATTTTAAAGACTGACACTGTGGACGTTATTTTAAAGACTGACACAGTGGAGGTAATTTAAAGACTCACACTGTGGACGTTATTTTAAAGACTCACTGTAGACGTTATTTTAAAGACTGACACTGTGGACGATAATTTAAAGGCTCGCAGCGTGGACGTTATTTTAAAGACTGGCACTGTGGACGTTATTTTAAAGACCGACACTGTGGACGTTATTTTAAAGACTGACACTGTGGGGGTTATTTTTAAGGCTCGCACCATAGACGTTTGAAAGCCTGAGACTGTGGACGTTATTTTAAAGACTGACACTGTGGACGTTATTTTAAAGACTCACTGTAGATGTAGATGTCACCCAATCAAGCATCCAGCCAGAGCAGGTCATGATATATTTTTTACCATATTAACATGCCATTGTGCGTCATGCCTGATGTAAAGACTCTCGTCTCTGCGAGCCTACCACACAGATTTAATACTTGTCATTTTTAGGGCATACCTAACAACGTGTTTTCTTTCTCTCCCCACCCATCTGTCCCTCTGAGTTACATGTTGATCCTGGGATTGAGATGCTGGCCTCTTCTGCCCCTCGGACCTGCTTGATCCATCCTGGTGCCCTGTGTCTGGTCGGAGTTTTATCGCCCCACTCCTGTGAAGGACGGCCCCATGAGGACAGTTGAGGGTTATACCTGTTAAAACTGTTAATATTATAGTCAGGCTGTCTGTTGTTGCCCAAATGAGGATGGGTTCCCTTTTGAGTCTGGTTCCTCTCGAGGTTTCTTCCTCATGTCGTCTGAGGGAGTTTTTCCTTGCCACCGTCGCCACAGGCTTGCTCATTGGGGATAGATTAGGGATAAAATTAGCTCATGTTTTAAGTCGTTCAAATTCTGTAAAGCTGCTCTGCGACAATGTTTATTGTTAAAAGCGCTGTACAAATAAACTTGATTTGATTTGATTTGATTTGATTATTTTAAAGACTCACAATGTGGATGATAATTTAAAGGCTCACACCGTGGACGTTATTTTAAAGACTGACACTGTCGACGTTATTTTAAAGACTAACACTGTGGACGTTATTTTAAAGACTCACACTGTGGACGTTATTTTAAAGACTGACACAGTGGAGGTAATTTAAAGACTCACACTGTGGACGTTATTTTAAAGACTCACTGTAGACGTTATTTTAAAGACTGACACTGTGGACGATAATTTAAAGGCTCGCAGCGTGGACGTTATTTTAAAGACTGACACTGTGGACGTTATTTTAAAGACCGACACTGTGGACGTTATTTTAAAGACTCACTGTAGATGTTATTTTAAAGACTCACAATGTGGATGACAATTTAAAGGCTCACACCGTGGACGTTATTTTAAAGACTGACATTGTCGACGTTATTTTAAAGACTCGCACTGTGGACGTTATTTTAAAGACTGACACTCTGGATGTTATTTTAAAGACTCGCACTGTGGACGTTATTTTAAAGACTGACACTCTGGACGTTATTTTAAAGACTAGCACTGTGAACGTTATTTTAAAGACTGCTTCTGTGGACAATATTTTAAAGGCTTGCACTGTGGACATTATTTTAAAGACTGGCACTGTGGACGTTGTTTTAAAGACTCACACTGTGGACGTTATTTTAAATACTGATACTGTGGACAATATTTTAAAGGCTTGCACTGGACATTATTTAAAAGACTGACACTGTAGATGTTATTTTAAAGACTCACAATGTGGATGACAATTTAAAGGCTCACACCGTGGACGTTATTTTAAAGACTGACACTGTCGACGTTATTTTAAAGACTCGCACTGTGGACGTTATTTTAAAGACTGACAATCTGGACGTTATTTTAAAGACTCGCACTGTGGACGTTATTTTAAAGACTGACACTCTGGACGTTATTTTAAAGACTGACACTGTGGGGGTTATTTTAAAGACCGACACTGTGGACGTTATTTTAAAGACTCACTGTAGATGTTATTTTAAAGACTCACAATGTGGATGATAATTTAAAGGCTCGCACCGTGGACGTTATTTTAAAGACTGACACTGTCGACGTTATTTTAAAGACTGACAGTGTGGACGTTATTTTTAAGGCTCGCACCATAGACGTTATTTTAAAGCCTGAGACTGTGAACGATAATTTAAAGGCTCGCACTGTGGACATTATTTAAAACTCGCACTGTGGAGGTTATTTTAAAGACTTGCACTGTGGACGTTATTTTAAAGACTGACACTCTGGACGTTATTTTAAAGACTCGCACTGTGGACGTTATTTTAAAGACTGACACTCTGGATGTTATTTTAAAGACTCGCACTGTGGACGTTATTTTAAAGACTGTTTCTGTGGACAATATTTTAAAGCCTTGCACTGTGGACATTATTTTAAAGACTGACACTGTGGACGTTGTTTTAAACACTCACACTGTGGACGTTATTTTAAATACTGATACTGTGGACAATATTTTAAAGGCTTGCACTGGACTTCATTTTAAAGACTGACACTGTGGACGTTATTTTAAAGACTGACACTGTGGGGGTTATTTTAAAGACTCACACTGTGGACGTTATTTTAAAGACTGACACTGTGGACGTTACTTTAAAGACTGACACTGTGGACGTTATTTTAAAGACTGACACTGTGGGGGTTATTTTAAAGACTCACACTGTGGACGTTATTTTAAAGACTGACACAGTGGAGGTAATTTAAAGACTCACACTGTGGACGTTATTTTAAAGACTGACACTGTGTACTTTATTTTAAAGACTAACACTGTGGACGTTATTTTAAAGACTGACACTGTGGACGTTATTTTAAAGACTGACACAGTGGAGGTAATTTAAAGACTCACACTGTGGACGTTATTTTAAAGACTCACTGTAGACATTATTTTAAAGACTGACACTGTGGACGATAATTTAAAGGCTCGCAGCGTGGACGTTATTTTAAAGACTGGCACTGTGGACGTTATTTTAAAGACTGACACTGTGGGGGTTATTTTTAAGGCTCGCACCATAGACGTTTGAAAGCCTGAGACTGTGGACGTTATTTTAAAGACTGACACTGTGGACGTTATTTTAAAGACTCACTGTAGATGTTATTTTAAAGACTCACAATGTGGATGATAATTTAAAGGCTCACACCGTGGACGTTATTTTAAAGACTGACACAGTGGAGGTAATTTAAAGACGCACACTGTGGACGTTATTTTAAAGACTCACTCTAGACGTTATTTTAAAGACTCACTGTAGATGTTATTTTAAAGACTCACAATGTGGATGATAATTTAAAGGCTCACACCGTGGACGTTATTTTAAAGACCGACACTGTCGACTTTATTTTAAAGACTGACACTGTGGACGTTATTTTAAAGACTGACACTGTGGACGATAATTTAAAGGCTCGCAGCGTGGACGTTATTTTAAAGACTGACACTGTGGACGTTATTTTAAAGACCGACACTGTGGACGTTATTTTAAAGACTCACTGTAGATGTTATTTTAAAGACTCACAATGTGGATGACAATTTAAAGGCTCACACCGTGGACGTTATTTTAAAGACTGACATTGTCTACGTTATTTTAAAGACTCGCACTGTGGACGTTATTTTAAAGACTGACACTCTGGACGTTATTTTAAAGACTCGCACTGTGGACGTTATTTTAAAGACTGTTTCTGTGGACAATATTTTAAAGGCTTGCACTGAGGACATTATTTTAAAGACTGACACTGTGGACGTTGTTTTAAACACTCACACTGTGGACGTTATTTTAAATACTGATACTGTGGACAATATTTTAAAGGCTTGCACTGGACTTTATTTTAAAGACTGACACTGTGGACGTTATTTTAAAGACTGACACTGTGGGGGTTATTTTAAAGACTCACACTGTGGACGTTATTTTAAAGACTGACACTGTGGACGTTATTTTAAAGACTGACACTGTGGACGTTATTTTAAAGACTGACACTGTGGGGGTTATTTTAAAGACTCACACTGTGGACGTTATTTTAAAGACTGACACAGTGGAGGTAATTTAAAGACTCACACTGTAGACGTTATTTTAAAGACTGACACTGTGTACTTTATTTTAAAGACTAACACTGTGGACGTTATTTTAAAGACTGACACTGTGGACGTTATTTTAAAGACTGACACAGTGGAGGTAATTTAAAGACTCACACTGTGGACGTTATTTTAAAGACTCACTGTAGACATTATTTTAAAGACTGACACTGTGGACGATAATTTAAAGGCTCGCAGCGTGGACGTTATTTTAAAGACTGGCACTGTGGACGTTATTTTAAAGACCGACACTGTGGACGTTATTTTAAAGACTGACACTGTGGGGGTTATTTTTAAGGCTCGCACCATAGACGTTTGAAAGCCTGAGACTGTGGACGTTATTTTAAAGACTGACACTGTGGACGTTATTTTAAAGACTCACTGTAGATGTTATTTTAAAAACTCACAATGTGGATGATAATTTAAAGGCTCACACCGTGGACGTTATTTTAAAGACTGACACTGTCGACGTTATTTTAAAAACTAACACTGTGGATGTTATTTTAAAGACTGACACTGTGGACGTTATTTTAAAGACTGACACAGTGGAGGTAATTTAAAGACTCACACTGTGGACGTTATTTTAAAGACTCACTGTAGACGTTATTTTAAAGACTGACACTGTGGACGATAATTTAAAGGCTCGCAGCGTGGACGTTATTTTAAAGACTGACACTGTGGACGTTATTTTAAAGACCGACACTGTGGACGTTATTTTAAAGACTCACTGTAGATGTTATTTTAAAGACTCACAATGTGGATGACAATTTAAAGGCTCACACCGTGGACATTATTTTAAAGACTGACATTGTCGACGTTATTTTAAAGACTCGCACTGTGGACGTTATTTTAAAGACTGACACTCTGGACGTTATTTTAAAGACTCGCACTGTGGACGTTATTTTAAAGACTGACACTCTGGACGTTATTTTAAAGACTAGCACTGTGGACGTTATTTTAAAGACTGTTTCTGTGGACAATTTTTTAAAGGCTTGCACTGTGGACATTATTTTAAAGACTGGCACTGTGGACGTTGTTTTAAAGACTCACACTGTGGACGTTATTTTAAATACTGATACTGTGGACAATATTTTAAAGGCTTGCACTGGACTTTACTTTAAAGACTGACACTGTGGACGTTATTTTAAAGACTCACTGTAGATGTTATTTTAAAGACTCACAATGTGGATGACAATTTAAAGGCTCACACCGTGGACGTTATTTTAAAGACTGACACTGTCGACGTTATTTTAAAGACTCGCACTGTGGACGTTATTTTAAAGACTGACAATCTGGACGTTATTTTAAAGACTCGCACTGTGGACGTTATTTTAAAGACTGACACTGTGGACGTTATTTTAAAGACTAGCACTGTGGACGTTATTTGAAAGACTGTTTCTGTGGACAATATTTTAAAGACTGGCACTGTGGACGTTGTTTTAAAGACTCACACTGTGGACGTTATTTTAAATACTGATACTGTGGACAATATTTTAAAGGCTTGCACTGGACTTTATTTTAAAGACTGACACTGTGGACGTTATTTTAAAGACTGACACTGTGGGGGTTATTTTTAAGGCTCGCACCGTAGACGTTTGAAAGCCTGAGACTGTGGACGTTATTTTAAAGACTGACACTGTGGACGTTATTTTAAAGACTCACACTGTGGACGATAATTTAAAGGCTCGCACTGTGGACATTATTTAAAACTCGCACTGTGGAGGTTATTTTAAAGACTCGCACTGTGGACGTTATTTTAAAGACTGACACTCTGGACGTAATTTTAAAGACTCGCACTGTGGACGTTATTTTAAAGACTGATACTCTGGACGTTATTTTAAAGACTCGCACTGTGGACGTTATTTTAAAGACTGTTTCTGTGGACAATATTTTAAAGGCTTGCACTGGACTTTATTTTAAAGACTGACACTGTGGACGTTATTTTAAAGACTGACACTGTGGGGGTTATTTTAAAGACTCACATTGTGGACGTTATTTTAAAGACTGACACTGTGGACGTTATTTTAAAGACTGACACTGTGGGGGTTATTTTAAAGACTCACACTGTGGACGTTATTTTAAAGACTCACAGAAGACGTTATTTTAAAGACTGACACTGTGGACGTTATTTTAAAGACTGACACAGTGGAGGTAATTTAAAGACTCACACTGTGGACGTTATTTTAAAGACTCACTGTAGATGTTATTTTAAAGACTGACACTGTGGACTTTATTTTAAAGACTGACACTGTGGACGTTATTTTAAAGACTGACACAGTGGAGGTCATTTAAAGACTCACAATGTGGACGTTATTTTAAAGACTCACTGAAGACGTTATTTTAAAGACTGACACTGTGGACGATAATTTAAAGGCTCGCAGCGTGGACGTTATTTTAAAGACTGACACTGTGGACATTATTTTAAAGACTGACACTGTGGACGTTATTTTAAAGACTCACACTGTGGACGTTATTTTAAAGACTCACTGTAGACGTTATTTTAAAGACTGACACTGTGGACTTTATTTTAAAGACTGACACTGTGGACGTTATTTTAAAGACTGACACTGTGGACGTTATTTTAAAGACTGACACAGTGGAGGTAATTTAAAGACTCACAATGTGGACGTTATTTTAAAGACTCACTGTAGACGTTATTTTAAAGACTGACACTGTGGACGTTATTTTAAAGACTCACACTGTGGACGTTATTTTAAAGACTCACTGTAGACGTTATTTTAAAGACTGACACTGTGGACTTTATTTTAAAGACTGACACTGTGGACGTTATTTTAAAGACTGACACTGTGGACGTTATTTTAAAGACTCACAGTGTGGACGTTATTTTAAAGACTCACTGTAGACGTTATTTTAAAGACTGACACTGTGGACTTTATTTTAAAGACTGACACTGTGGACGATAATTTAAAGGCTTGCACTGGACTTTATTTTAAAGACTGACACTGTGGACATTATTTTAAAGAGTGAGACTGTGGGGGTTATTTTTAAGACCGACACTGTGGACGTTATTTTAAAGACTCACTGAAGATGTTATTTTAAAGACTCACAATGTGGATGATAATTTAAAGGCTCGCACCGTGGACGTTATTTTAAAGACTGACACTGTCGACGTTATTTTAAAGACTGACAGTGTGGGGGTTATTTTAAAGACTCACACTGTGGACGTTATTTTAAAGACTGACACTGTGGACGTTATATAAAGACTGACACTGTGGGGGTTATATTAAAGACTCACACTGTGGAAGTTATTTTAAAGACTGACACAGTGGAGGTAATTTAAAGACTCACACTGTGGACGTTATTTTAAAGACTCACTATAGACGTTATTTTAAAGACTGACACTGTGGACTTTATTTTAAAGACTAACACTGTGGATGTTATTTTAAAGACTGACACTGTGGACGTTATTTTAAAGACTGACACAGTAGAGGTAATTTAAAGACTCACACTGTGGACGTTATTTTAAAGACTCACTGTAGATGTTATTTTAAAGACTGACACTGTGGACGATAATTTAAAGGCTCGCAGCGTGGACGTTATTTTAAAGACTGACACTGTGGACGTTATTTTAAAGACCGACACTGTGGACGTTATTTTAAAGACTGACACTGTGGGGGTTATTTTTAAGGCTCGCACCATAGACGTTTGAAAGCCTGAGACTGTGGACGTTATTTTAAAGACTGACACTGTGGACGTTATTTTAAAGACTCACTGTAGATGTTATTTTAAAGACTCACAATGTGGATGATAATTTAAAGGCTCACACCGTGGACGTTATTTTAAAGACTGACACTGTCGACGTTATTTTAAAGACTAACACTGTGGACGTTATTTTAAAGACTGACACTGTGGACATTATTTTAAAGACTGACACAGTGGAGGTAATTTAAAGACTCACACTGTGGACGTTATTTTAAAGACTCACCGTAGACGTTATTTTAAAGACTGACACTGTGGACGATAATTTAAAGGCTCGCAGCGTGGACGTTATTTTAAAGACTGACACTGTGGACGATATTTTAAAGACCGACACTGTGGACGTTATTTTAAAGACTCACTGTAGATGTTATTTTAAAGACTCACAATGTGGATGACAATTTAAAGGCTCACACCGTGGACGTTATTTTAAAGACTGACATTGTCGACGTTATTTTAAAGACTCGCACTGTGGACGTTATTTTAAAGACTGACACTCTGGACGTTATTTTAAAGACTCGCACTGTGGACGTTATTTTAAAGACTGACACTCTGGACGTTATTTTAAAGACTAGCACTGTGGACGTTATTTTAAAGACTGTTTCTGTGGACAGTATTTTAAAGGCTTGCACTGTGGACATTATTTTAAAGACTGGCACTGTGGACGTTGATTTAAAGACTCACACTGTGGACGTTATTTTAAATACTGATACTGTGGACAATATTTTAAAGGCTTGCACTGGACTTTATTTTAAAGACTGACACTGTGGACGTTATTTTAAAGACTGACACTGTGGGGGTTATTTTTAAGGCTCGCACCGTAGACGTTTGAAAGCCTGAGACTGTGGACGTTATTTTAAAGACTGACACTGTGGACGTTATTTTAAAGACTCACACTGTGGACGATAATTTAAAGGCTCGCACTGTGGACGTTATTTTAAAGACTGATACTCTGGACGTAATTTTAAAGACTCGCACTGTGGACGTTATTTTAAAGACTGATACTCTGGACGTTATTTTATAGACTCGCACTGTGGACGTTATTTTAAAGACTGTTTCTGTGGACAATATTTTAAAGGCTTGCACTGTGGACATTATTTAAAACTCGCACTGTGGAGGTTATTTTAAAGACTCGCACTGTGGACGTTATTTTAAAGACTGACACTCTGGACGTAATTTTAAAGACTCGCACTGTGGACGTTATTTTAAAGACTGATACTCTGGACGTTATTTTAAAGACTCGCACTGTGGACGTTATTTTAAAGACTGTTTCTGTGGACAATATTTTAAAGGCTTGCACTGTGGACATTATTTTAAAGACTGGCACTGTGGACGTTGTTTTAAATATTCACACTGTGGACGTTATTTTAAATACTGATACTGTGGACAATATTTTAAAGGCTTGCACTGGACTTTATTTTAAAGACTGACACTGTGGACGTTATTTTAAAGACTGACACTGTGGGGGTTATTTTAAAGACTCACATTGTGGACGTTATTTTAAAGACTGACACTGTGGACGTTATTTTAAAGACTGACACTGTGGGGGTTATTTTAAAGACTCACACTGTGGACGTTATTTTAAAGACTGACACAGTGGAGGTAATTTAAAGACTCACAATGTGGATGTTATTTTAAAGACTCACTATAGACGTTATTTTAAAGACTGACACTGTGGACGATAATTTAAAGGCTCACAGCGTGGACGTTATTTTAAAGACTGACACTGTGGACGTTATTTTAAAGACTCACACTGTGGACGTTATTTTAAAGACTCACTGTAGACGTTATTTTAAAGAATAACTGTAGACGTTATTTTAAAGACTCACACTGTGGACGATAATTTAAAGGCTCACACCGTGGACGTTATTTTAAAGACTGACACCGTGGACGTTATTTTAAAAAATCACTGTAGACGTTATTTTAAAGACTCACACGGTGGAAGATAATTTAAAGACTGACACCGTTGACGTTATTTTAAAGACTGACACTGTGGACTTTATTTTAAAGACTCACACTGTGGACGTTATTTTAAAGACTGACACTGTGGACGTTATTTTAAAGACTGACACAGTGGAGGTAATTTAAAGACTCACACTGTGGACGTTATTTTACAGACTCACTGTAGACGTTATTTTAAAGACTGACACTGTGGACAATAATTTAAAGGCTCGCAGCATGGACGTTATTTTAAAGACTGACACTGTGGACGTTATTTTAAAGACTGACACTGTGGACGTTATTTTAAAGACTCACACTGTGGACGATAACTTAAAGGCTCGCACTGTGGACATTATTTAAAACTCGCACTGTGGAGGTTATTTTAAAGACTCGCACTGTGGACGTTATTTTAAAGACTGACACTCTGGACGTAATTTTAAAGACTCGCACTGTGGACGTTATTTTAAAGACTGATACTCTGGACGTTATTTTAAAGACTCGCACTGTGGACGTTATTTTAAAGACTGTTTCTGTGGACAATATTTTAAAGGCTTGCACTGTGGACATTATTTTAAAGACTGGCACTGTGGACGTTGTTTTAAATATTCACACTGTGGACGTTATTTTAAATACTGATACTGTGGACAATATTTTAAAGGCTTGCACTGGACTTTATTTTAAAGACTGACACTGTGGACGTTATTTTAAAGACTGACACTGTGGGGGTTATTTTAAAGACTCACATTGTGGACGTTATTTTAAAGACTGACACTGTGGACGTTATTTTAAAGACTGACACTGTGGGGGTTATTTTAAAGACTCACACTGTGGACGTTATTTTAAAGACTGACACAGTGGAGGTAATTTAAAGACTCACAATGTGGATGTTATTTTAAAGACTCACTATAGACGTTATTTTAAAGACTGACACTGTGGACGATAATTTAAAGGCTCACAGCGTGGACGTTATTTTAAAGACTGACACTGTGGACGTTATTTTAAAGACTCACACTGTGGACGTTATTTTAAAGACTCACTGTAGACGTTATTTTAAAGAATAACTGTAGACGTTATTTTAAAGACTCACACTGTGGACGATAATTTAAAGGCTCACACCGTGGACGTTATTTTAAAGACTGACACCGTGGACGTTATTTTAAAAAATCACTGTAGACGTTATTTTAAAGACTCACACGGTGGAAGATAATTTAAAGACTGACACCGTTGACGTTATTTTAAAGACTGACACTGTGGACTTTATTTTAAAGACTCACACTGTGGACGTTATTTTAAAGACTGACACTGTGGACGTTATTTTAAAGACTGACACAGTGGAGGTAATTTAAAGACTCACACTGTGGACGTTATTTTACAGACTCACTGTAGACGTTATTTTAAAGACTGACACTGTGGACAATAATTTAAAGGCTCGCAGCATGGACGTTATTTTAAAGACTGACACTGTGGACGTTATTTTAAAGACTGACACTGTGGACGTTATTTTAAAGACTCGCACTGTGGACGTTATTTTAAAGACTGACACTCTGGACGTTATTTTAAAGAATCATTGTAGACGTTATTTTAAAGACTCACACTGTGGACGATAATTTAAAGGCTCACACCGTGGACGTTATTTTAAAGACTGACACTGTGGATGTTATTTTAAAGACTGACACTGTGGACATTATTTTAAAGACTCACACTGTGGACAATAATTTAAAGGCTCGCACCGTGGACGTTATTTTAAAGACTGACACTGTGGACATTATTTTAAAGACTCAAACTGTGGACGATAATTTAAAGGCTTCCAATGTGGACGTTATTTTAAAAACTGACACTGTGGATGTTATTTTAAAGACTGACAGTGTGGACATTATTTTAAAGACTGACACTGTAGACGATATTTTAAAAACTGACACTGTGGGCGTTATTTTAAAGACTCACACTGTGGACGTTATTTTAAAGACTGACACTGGGGACGTTATTTTACAGACTGACACTGGGGATGTTATTTGAAAGACTGACACTGCAGACTTATTTTAAAAGACTGACACTGTGGGCATTATTTTAAAGACTCACAATGTTGACGATAATTTAAAGGCTCACACCGTGGACGTTATTTTAAAGACTGACACTGTGGACGTCATTTGAAAGACTTACACTGTGGGCATTATTTTAAAGACTCACAATGTGGACGATAATTTAAAGGCTCACACTGTGGAAGTTATTTTAAAGACTGACACTGTGGACGTTATTTTAAAGACTGACACTGTGGACGTTATTTTAAAAGACACACTGTGGACGTTATTTTAAAGACTGACACTGTGGACGTCATTTGAAAGACTTACACTGTGGGCATTATTTTAAAGACTCACAATGTGGACGATAATTTAAAGGCTCACACTGTGGAAGTTATTTTAAAGACTGACACTGGGGATGTTATTTTAAAGACTGACACTGCGGACTTATTTTAAAAGACTCACACTGTGGACGTTATTTTAAAGGCTCGCACTGCGGACGATAATTTAAAGGCTCACACCGTGGACCTTATTTCAAAGACTGACACTGTGGACGTTATTTTAAAGACTACCACTGTGGACGTTATTTTAAAGACTGACACTGTGGAAGTTATTTTAAAGACTGACACTGTGGACGTTATTTTAAAGACTGACACTGTGGACGTTATTTTAAAGACTGACACCGTGGACGTTATTTTAAAGACTGACATTGTGTACGTTATTTTAAAGAATCACTGTAGACGTTATTTTAAAGACTCACACTGTGGACTATAATTTAAAGGCTCACACCGTGGACGTTATTTTAAAGACTGACACTCTGGACGTTATTTTAAAGACTCACACTGTGGACGTTATTTTAAAGACTCACACTGTGTACATTATTTTAAAGACTCGCAATGTGGACGTGATTTTAAAGACTGACACTGTGGACATTATTTTAAAGACTGACACTATGGACATTATTGTAAAGACTCACACTGTGGACAATAGTTTAAAGGCTCGCACCGTGGAAGTTATTTTAAAGACTGACACTGTGGAAATTATTTTAAAGACTCAAACTGTGGACGCTAATTTAAAGGCTCGCAATGTGGACATTATTTTAAAAACTGACACTGTGGGTGTTATTTTAAAGACTAACACTGTGGACTTTATTTCAAAGACTGACACTGTAGACGTTATTTTAAAAACTGACACTGAGGGCGTTATTTTAAAGACTCACACTGTGGACGATAATGTAAAGGCTCGCACTGTGGATGTTATTTTAAAGACTGACACTGTGGACCTTATATTAAAGAGTCACACTGTGGACGTTATTTTAAGACTCACACTGTGGACGTTATTTTAAAGACTGACACTGTGGGCGTTATTTAAAAGACTCACTGTGGATGTTATTTTAAAGACTGACACTGTGGACGATAATTTAAAGGCTCGCACTGTGGACGTTATTTTAAAGACTCACACTGTGGACGTTATTTTAAAGACTGACACTGTGGGCGTTATTTAAAAGACTCACTGTGGACGTTATATTAAAGACTCACACTGTGGACAATAATTTAAAGGCTCGCACTGTGGACGTTATTTTAAAGACTGACACTGTGGACATTATTTAAAAGACTGACACTGTAGACGTTATTTTAAAGACTCATACTGTGGACAATAATTTAAAGGCTCACACTGTGGACTTTATTTTAAAGACTGACACTGTAGACATTATTTTAAAAACTGACACTGTGGGCGTTATTTTAAAGACTCACACTGTGGACGATAAATTAAAGGCTCGCACTGTAGATGTTATTTTAAAGGCTCGCACTGTGGACGTTATTTTAAATGCTCGCACATTAGACGTTATTTTAAAGGCTTGCACCATGGACGTTATTTTAAAGACTGACACCATGGACGTTATTTAAAGGACTGACAATGTGGACGTTATTTTAAAGACTGACACTGTGGACGTTATTTTAAAGACTCGCACCGTGGACGTTATTTTAAAGACTGACACTGTGGACATTATTTTAAAGACTCGCAATGTGGATGTTATTATAAAGACTGACACAGTGGACGTTATTTTAAATGCTCGCACATTAGACGTTATTTTAAAGGCTCGCACTGTGGACGTTATTTTAAAGACTGACGCTGTGTGCGTCATTTTAAAGACTCGCACTGTGGACGTTATTTTAGAGACTCACACTGTGGACGTTATTTTAAAGAATGACACTCTGGACGTTATTTTAAAGACTCACAATGTGGACGTTATTTTAAAGACTGACACTGTGGACGTTATTTAAAAGACTGACACTGTGGGCATTATTTTAAAGACTGACACTGTGGACGTCCTTTTAAAGACTCACAATGTGGACGTTATTTTAAAGACTCACATTGTGGACGTTATCTGAAAGACTCACACTGTTGACGTTATTTAAAAGACTGGCACTGTGGACGTTATTTTAAAACCTGTCACTGTGGACGTTACTTTAAAGACTGTTACTGTGGACGATATTTTAAAGGCTCGCACTGTGGAAGTTATTTTAAAGACTGACACTAGACGTTATTTTAAAGACTCACAATGTGGATGTTATTTTAAAGACTCACACTGTGGACGTTAATTAAAAGACTGACACTGTGGACGTTATTTTAAAAAGTGGCAATGTGGACGTTATTTTAAAGACTCACTATTTGGATGTTATTTTAAAGACTCGCACTGTGGACGTTATTATAAAGATTGAAACTGTGGAAGTTATTTTAATGGCTCGCACTGTGGAAGTTTTTTTAAAGACTGTTACTGTGGACTATGTTATAAAGACTCGCATTGTGGACGTTATTTTAAAGACTGATACTGTAGGCGTTATTTTAAAAACTCACAATGTAGACGTTATTTTAAAGACTCACACTTTGGACGTTATTTTAAAGACTGGCACTGTGGACGTTATTTTAAAGACTGGCACTGTGGACGTTATTTATAAGACTGTTACTCTGGACGATATTTTAAAGACTTATACTGTGGACGTTATTTTAAAGACTCACACTGTGGACGTTATTTAAAAGACTCACTGTCGACGTTATTTTAAAGACTCATACTGTGGACAATAATTTAAAGGCTCACACTGTGGATGTTATTTTAAAGACTGACACTGTGGACATTATTTTAAAGAGTTACACTGTTGACTTTATTTTAAAGACTGACACTGTAGACGTTATTTTAAAAACTGACACTGTGGGCGTTATTTTAAAGACTCACACTGTGGACGATAAATTAAAGGCTCGCACTGTGGACGTTATTTAAAAGAATCACACTGTGGACGTTATTTTAAAGACTGACACTGTGGACGTTATTTGAAAGACTGACACTGTGGGCATTATTTTAAAGAATCACACTGTGGACGTTATTTTAAAGAATGACACTGTGGACGTTATTTTAAAGACTGACACTGTGGACGTTATTTTAAAGACTGACACTGCGGATTTATTTTAAAAGACTGACACTGTGGGCATTATTTTAAAGAATCACAATGTGGACGATAATTTAAAGGCTCACACCGTAGACGTTATTTTAAAGACTGACACTGTGGACGTTATTTGAAAGACTGACACTGTGGGCATTATTTTAAAGACACACAATGTGGACGATAATTTAAACGCTCACACTGTGGACGTTATTTTAAAGACTGACACTGTGGACGTTATTTTAAAGACTGACACTGCGGACTTATTTTAAAAGACTCACACTGTGGACAATAATTTAAAGGCTCACACCGTGGACGTTATTTGAAAGACTCACACTGTGGACGTTATTTTAAAGGCTCACACTGTGGACAATAATTTAAAGGCTCGCACCGTGGACATTATGTTAAAGACTGACACTGTGGACATTATTTTAAAGGCTCACACTGTGGACAATAATTTAAAGGCTCGCACCGTGGACATTATGTTAAAGACTGACACTGTGGGCATTATTTTAAAGGCTCACACTGTGGACGATAATTTAAAGGCTCGCAATGTGGACGTTATTTTAAAAACTGGCAATGTGGGTGTTGTTTTAAAGACTGACACTGTGGACTTTATTTCAAAGACTGACACTGTAGACGTTATTTTAAAAACTGACACTGTGGGCGTTATTTTAAAGACTCACACTGTGGACGATAATTTAAAGGTTCACACTGTGGACGTTATTTAAAAGACTGACACTGTGGACGTTATTTGAAAGACTGACACTGTGGACGTTATTTGAAAGACTGACACTGTGGACGTTATTTGAAAGACTGACACTGTGGGCATTATTTTAAAGAATCACAATGTGGACGATAAGTTAAAGGCTCACACTGTGGACGTTATTTAAAAGACTGACACTGTGGACGTTATTTTAAAGACTGACACTGTGGACTTATTTTAAAAGACTGAGACTGTGGGCATTATTTTAAAGGCTCACACTGTGGACGTTATTTTAAAGACTGACACTGTGGACATTATTTTAATGGCTCGCACTGTAGATGTTATTTTAAAGACTGACAGTGCGGACGTTATTTTGAAGACTGACACTGTGGACGTTATTTTAAAGACTCACACTTTGTACCTTATTTTAAAGACTCACTGTAGACGTTATTTTAAAGACTCACACTGTGGACGATAATTTAAAGGCTCGCACTGTGGACGATAATTTAAAGGCTCGCACCGTGGACGTTATTTTAAAGACTGCACTGTGGACGTTATTTTAAAGACTCGCACTGTGGATGATAATTTAAAGGCTCACAACGTGGACGTTATTTTAAAGACTGACACTGTGGACATTATTTTAAAGACTCACACTGTGGATGTTATTTTAAAGGATGACACAGTGGGAGTTATTTTAAAGACTCACAATGTGGACGTTATTTTAAAGAGTCACTGTAGACATTATATTAAAGACTCACACTGTGGACGATAATTAAAAGGGTCGCACCGTGGACGTTATTTTAAAGACTGACACTGTGGACGTTATTTTAAAGGCTCGCGTTGTAGAAGTTATTTTAAAGACTGACACTGTGGACGTTATTTAAAAGACTGACACTGTGGACGTTATTTAAAAGACTGACACTGTGGGCGTTATTTTAAAGACTCACTGTAGACGTTATTTTAAAGACTCACACTGTGGATGATAATTTAAAGGCTCACACCATGGACGATAATTTAAAGGCTCACAACGTGGACGTTATTTTAAAGACTGACACTGTGGAAGTTATTTTAAAGACTGACACTGTGGACATTATTTTAAAGACTCACACTGTGGATGTTATTTTAAAGGATGACACAGTGGGAGTTATTTTAAAGACTCACAATGTGGACGATAATTAAAAGGGTCGCACCGTGGAAGTTATTTTAAAGACTGACACTGTGGACATTATTTTAAAGGCTCGCGTTGTAGAAGTTATTTTAAAGACTGACACTGTGGACGTTATTTAAAAGACTGACACTGTGGACGTTATTTAAAAGACTGACACTGTGGACTTTATTTTAAAGACTGACACTGTGGACGTTA
Source organism: Neoarius graeffei (assembly GCF_027579695.1). Classification (NCBI taxonomy): domain Eukaryota; kingdom Metazoa; phylum Chordata; class Actinopteri; order Siluriformes; family Ariidae; genus Neoarius; species Neoarius graeffei. The sequence continues at coordinate 52,128,975 of NC_083596.1, forward strand.
TTTAAAAGACTGACACTGTGGACGTTATTTTAAAGACTGACACTGTGGACGTTATTTTAAAGACTCGCAAAGTGGACCTTATTATAAAGACTGACACTGTGGACTTTATTTTAAAGGCTCACACTGTGGACGATAATTTAAAGGATCGCACCGTGGACGTTATTTTAAAGACTGACAGTGCGGACGTTATTTTGAAGACTGACACTGTGGACGTTATTTTAAAGACTCACACTGTGGACGTTATTTTAAAGACTCACTGTAGACGTTATTTTAAAGACTCACACTGTGGACGATAATTTAAAGGCTCACACCGTGGACGTTATTTTAAAGACTCACACTGTGGACATTATTTTAAAGACTCACTGTAGACGTTATTTTAAAGACTCACACCGTGGAAGATAATTTAAAGGCTCGCAACGTGGACGTTATTTTAAAGACTGACACTGTGGACGTTATTTTAAAGACTGACACTGTGGATGTTATTTTAAAGACTCACACTGTGGACATTATTTAAAAGGCTGACACTGTGGGCGTTATTTTAAAGACTCACTGTAGACGTTATTTTAAAGACTCACACTGTGGATGATAATTTAAAGGCTCACACCATGGACGATAATTTAAAGGCTCACAACGTGGACGTTATTTTAAAGACTGCACTGTGGACGTTATTTTAAAGACTGACACTGTGCATGTTATTATAAAGACTCACACTGTGAACATTATTTAAAAGGCTGACACTGTGGGCGTTATTTTAAAGACTCACTGTAGACGTTATTTTAAAGACTCACACTGTGGACGATAATTTAAAGGCTCGCACTGTGGACGTTATTAAAAAACTCACTGTAGACGTTATTTTAAAGACTCATACTGTGGGCAATAATTTAAAGGCTCACACTGTGGATGCTATTTTAAAGAGTTACACTGTGGACTTTATTTTAAAGAGTTACACTGTAGACGTTATTTTAAAAACTGACACTGTGGGCGTTATTTTAAAGACTCACACTGTGGACGATAAATTAAAGGCTCGCACTGTGGACGTTATTTAAAAGACTCACACTGTGGACGTTATTTTAAAGGCTCACACTGGGGACGTTATTTTAAAGACTGACACTGTGGACGTTATTTGAAAGACTGACACTGTGGGCATTATTTTAAAGACTCACAATGTGGACGATAATTTAAAGGCTCACACTGTGGACGTTATTTTAAAGACTGACACTGGAGGTTATTTGAAAGACTGACACTGTGGGCATTATTTTAAAGACTCACAATGTGGACGATAATTTAAACGCTCACACTGTGGACGTTATTTTAAAGACTGACAATGTGGATGTTATTTTAAAGACTGACACTGTGGACGTTATTTTAAGGACTCACACTGTGGACGTTATTTTAAAGACTGACACTGTGGACATTATTTTAAAGACTCACACTGTGGACGATAATTTAAAGGCTCGCAATGTGGACGTTATTTTAAAAACTGACACTGTGGGTGTTATTTTAAAGACTGACACCGTGGACTTTATTTCAAAGACTGACACTGTAGACGTTATTTTAAAAACTGACAGTGTGGGCGTTATTTTAAGGACTCACACTGTGGACGTTATTTTAAAGACTGACACTGTGGACATTATTTTAAAGACTCACACTGTGGACGATAATTTAAAGACTGACACTGTGGAAGTTATTTTAAAGACAGACACAGTGGACATTATTTTAAAGACTGACACTGTGGTAGTTATTTTAAAGACTGACACAGTGGGAGTTATTTTAAAGACTCACAATGTGGACGTTATTTTAAAGACTCACTGTAGGCATTATATTAAAGACTCACACTGTGGATGATAATTAAAAGGGTCGCACCGTGGACGTTATTTTAAAGACTGACACTGTGGACGTTATTTTAAAGGCTCGCACTGTAGAAGTTATTTTAAAGACTGACACCGTGGACGTTATTTAAAAGACTGACACTGTGGACGTTATTTTAAAGACTGACACTGTGGACGTTATTTAAAAGACTGACACTGTGGACTTTATTTTAAAGGCTCGCACCGTGGACGTTATTTTAAAGACTGACACCGTGGACGTTATTTAAACGACTGACACTGTGGACTTTATTTTAAAGACTGACACTGTGGACGTTATTTTAAAGACTCACTGTAGACGTTATTTTAAAGACTCGCAATGTGGACTTTATTTTAAAGGCTCACACTGTGGACGATAATTTAAAGGATCGCACCGTGGACGTTATTTTAAAGACTGACACTGTGGACGTTATTTTAAAGACTCACACTGTGGACGTTATTTTAGAGACTCACTGTAGACGTTATTTTAAAGACTCACACTGTGGACGATAATTTAAAGGCTCACACCGTGGACGATAATTTAAAGACTCGCAAAGTGTACGTTATTTTAAAGACTGCACTGTGGACGTTATTTTAAAGACTAGCACCATGGATGTTATTTTAAAGACTGACACTGTGGACATTATTTTAAAGACTGACACTGTGGACGTTATTTTAAAGACTCGCACTGTGGACATTATTTAAAAGGCTGACACTGTGGGCGTTATTTTAAAGACTCACTGTAGACGTTATTTTAAAGACTCACACTGTGGATGATAATTTAAAGGCTCACACCGTGGACGATAATTTAAAGGCTCGCAACGTGGACGTTATTTTAAAGACTGCACTGTGGACATTATTTTAAAGACTGACACTGTGGATGTTATTATAAAGACTGATACTGTGGATGTTATTATAAAGACTCGCACTGTGGACATTATTTTAAAGACTGGCACTGTGGACGTTATTTTAAAGACTCGAATTGTGGACGTATTTTAAAGACTAATACTGTAGACATTATTTTAAAGACTTACACTGTGGATGTTATTTTAAAGACTCACAATGTGGACGATAATTTAAAGGCTCGCACCGTGGACGTTATTTTAAAGACTGCACTGTGGACGTTATTTTAAAGACTCGAATTGTGGACGTATTTTAAAGACTAATACTGTAGACATTATTTTAAAGACTAACACTGCGGATGTTATTTTAAAGACTCACAATGTGGACGATAATTTAAAGGCTCGCACCGTGGACGTTATTTTAAAGACTGCACTGTGGACGTTATTTTAAAGACTCGCACCATGGACGTTATTTTAAAGACTGACACTCTAGACATTATTTTAAAGGCTCACACTGTAGAAGTTATTTTAAAGACTGACACTGTGGACTTTATTGTAAAGGCTCGCACTGTGGACGTTATTTTAAAGATTGACACTGTGGACATTATGTAAAAGACTGACACTGTGGACGTTATTTAAAAGACTGACACTGTGGACGTTATTTTAAAGGCTCGCACTGTGGACGTTATTTTAAAGACTGACACTGTAGACGTTATTTTAAAGGCTCACACTGTAGAAGTTATTTTAAAGACTGACACTGTGGACTTTATTGTAAAGGCTCGCACTGTGGACGTTATTTTAAAGACTGACACCGTGGACATTATTTTAAAGAGTCACACTGTGGACGTTATTTTAAAGACTGACACTGTGGACGTTATTTTAAAGGCTCGCACTGTGGATGTTATTTTAAAGGCTCGCACTGTGGACGTTATTTTAAAGACTTACACTGTGGACGTTATTTAAAAGACTGACACTGTGGACATTATTTTAAAGACTGACACTGTGGACATTATTTTAAAGACTGACACTGTGGACATTATTTTAAAGACTGACACCGTGGACATTATTTTAAAGACTCGCACCGTGGACGTTATTTTAAAGACTGACACTGTGGACATTATTTTAAAGACTGACACTGTGGACGTTATTTTAAAGACTCTCACCGTGGACGTTATTTTAAAGACTGACACTGTGGACGTTATTTTAAAGACTCTCGCCGTGGACGTTATTTAAAAGACTGACACTGTGGACTTTATTTTAAAGACTGACACTGTGGACGTTATTTTAAATGCTCGCACATGAGACGTTATTTTAAAGGCTCGCACTGTGGACGTTATTTTAAAGACTGATGCTGTGGGCATCATTTTAAAGACTCGCACTGTGGACGTTATTTTAGAGACTCGCACTGTGGACGTTATTTTAAAGATTGGCACTGTGGATGATATTTTAAAGAATCGCACTATGAATGTTATCTTAAAGACTCACACTGTGGACGTTATTTTAAAGACTCACAATGTGGACGTTATTTTAAAGACTCACATTGTGGACGTTATTTTAAAGACTCACATTGTGGACATTATTTTAAAGACTGGCACTGTGGACGTTATTTTAAAAACTGTCACTGTGGACGTTATTTTAAAGACTCACATTGTGGACGTTATTTAAAAGACTGACACTGTGGACGTCCTTTTAAAGACTCACATTGTGGACGTCCTTTTAAAGACTCACATTGTGGACGTTATTTTAAAGACTCACATTGTGGACGTTATTTTAAAGACTCACATTGTGGACATTATTTTAAAGACTGGCACTGTGGACGTTATTTTAAAAACTGTCACTGTGGACGTTATTTTAAAGACTCACATTGTGGACGTTATTTAAAAGACTGACACTGTGGACGTCCTCTTAAAGACTCACATTGTGGACGTCCTTTTAAAGACTCACATTGTGGACGTTATTTTAAAGACTCACATTGTGGACGTTATTTTAAAGACTCACATTGTGGACATTATTTTAAAGACTGGCACTGTGGACGTTATTTTAAAAACTGTCACTGTGGACGTTATTTTAAAGACTCACATTGTGGACATTATTTTAAAGACTCACACTGTGGACGTTATTTAAAAGACTGGCACTGTGGACGTTATTTTAAAAACTGTCACTGTAGACGTTATTTTAAAGACTTACACTAGACGTCATTTTAAAGACTCACAATGTGGATGTTATTTTAAAGACTCACATTGTGGACGTTATTTTAAAGACTCACACTGTGGACATTATTCAAAAGACTGACACTGTGGACATTATTTTAAAAACTGGCACTGTGGACGTTATTTTAAAGACTGTTACTGTGGACGATATTTTAAAGGCTCGAACTGTCGAGGTTATTTTAAATACTGACACTAGATGTTATTTTAAAGACTCACAATGTGGATGTTATTTTAAAGACTCGCACTGTGGAGGTTATTATAAAGATTGACACTGTGGATGTTATTTTAATGGCACGCACTGTGGAAGTTTTTTTAAAAACTGTTACTGTGGACGATATTTTAAAGACTCGCATTGTGGACGTTATTTTAAAGACTGATACTATAGACGTTATTTTAAAAACTCACAATGTGGACTTTATTTTAAAGACTCACACTGTGGACGTTATTTTAAAGACTGGCACTGTGGACGTTATTTTAAAGACTGATAATGTAGACGTTATTTTAAAGACTCGCACCATGGACGTTATTTTAAAGACTCGAATTGTGGACGTTATTTTAAAGACTAATACTGTCGACATTATTTTAAAGACTCGCACCATGGACGTTATTTTAAAGACTGACACTGTGGACATTATTTTAAACACTGACACTGTGGACGTTATTTTAAAGACTCACACTGTGGACGTTATTTTAAAGGCTGACACTGTGGGCGTTATTTTAAAGACTTACACTGTGGGCGTTATTTTAAAGACTCACAATGTGGAAGATAATTTAAAGGCTCGCACCGTGGACGTTATTTTAAAGACTGCACTGTGGACGTTATTTTAAAGACTGTCACTGTGGACGTTATTTTAAAGACTGACAATGTGGACGTTATTTTAAAGACTCACACTGTGGACATTATTTTAAAGGCTCACAATGTGGACGTTATTTTAAAGCCTCACTGTAGACATTATTTTAAAGACTCACACAGTGGACGATAATTAAAAGAATGACACTGTGGACGTTATTTTAAAGACTGACACTGTGGACTTTATTTTAAAGGCTCGCACTGTGGATGTTATTTTAAAGACTGACAATGTGGACATTATTTAAAAGACTGACACTGTGGACGTTATTTAAAAGACTGACACTGTGGACTTATTTTAAAGGCTCGCACTGTGGACGTTATTTTAAAGGCTCGCATTCTGGATGTTATTTTAAAGGCTCGGACTGTGAACGTTATTTTAAAGACTCGCACTGTGGACGTTATTTAAAAGACTGACACTGTGGACTTATTTTAAACGCTCGCACTGTGGACATTATTTTAAAGGCTCGCACTGTGGATGTTATTTTAAAGACTGACACTGTGGACATTATTTTCAAGGCTCGCACTGTAGAAGTTATTTAAAAGACTGACACTGTGGACTTTATTTTAAAGGCTCGCACTGTGGATGTTATTTTAAAGACTGACACCGTGGACGTTATTTTAAAGACTTACACTGTGGACGTTATTTTAAAGACTCACACTGTGGACGTTATTTAAAAGACTGACACTGTGGACTTATTTTAAAGACTGACACTGTGGACGTGATTTTAAAGACTGACACTGTGGACGTTATTTTAAAGACTCGCACCGGGGACATTATTTTAAAGACTGACACTGTGGACGTTATTTTAAAGGCTCGCACTGTGGACGTTATTTTAAATGCTCGCACATTAAACGTTATTTTAAAGGCTCGCACCATGGACGTTATTTTAAAGACTGACACCATGGACGTTATTTTAAAGACTGTTACTGTGGACGATATTTTAAAGACTCGCACTGTGGACGTTATTTTAAATGCTCGCACCATGGACGTTATTTTAAAGACTGACACCATGGACGTTATTTAAAAGACTGATAATGTGGACGTTATTTTAAAGACTGACACTGTGGACGTTCTTTTAAAAACTGTTACTGTGGACGATATTTTAAAGACTCGCACTGTGGACGTTATTTTAAATGCTCGCACCATGGACGTTATTTTAAAGACTGACACCATGGACGTTATTTAAAAGACTGATAATGTGGACGTTATTTTAAAGACTGACACTGTGGACGTTCTTTTAAAAACTGTTACTGTGGATGTTATTTTAAGACTCGCAATGTGGACATTATTTTAAAGACTCGCATTGTGGAGGTTATTTTAAATACTGACACCGTGGACGTTATTTTAAATACTGACATTGTGGACATAATTTTAAAGACTGACACTGTGGACGTTATTTGAAAGTCTCGCACTGTGTTTGTTATTGTAAAGACTCGCACTGTGGATGTTATTTTAAAGAGTGGAACTGTGGACATTATTTGAAAGACTCACATTGTGGACGTCATTTTAAAGACTCAAACTGTGGACCTTATTTTAAAGACTAACACTGTGGACATTATTTTAAAGACTCACATTCTGGAGGTCACTTTAAAGACTCGCTCTGTGGACGTTATTTTAAAGACTCACACTGTGGACGCTGTTTTAAAGACTCACACTGTGGACGTTATTTTAAAGACTGGTACTGTGGACATTATTTTAAAGACTCACACTCTGGACGATATTTTAAAGACTAGCACTGTGGACGTTATTTTAAAGACTGACACTGTGGATGTTATTTTAAAGACTCGCACTCTGGACGTTATTTTAAAGACTCGCACTGTGGACATTATTCTAAAGACTGGCACTGTGGACGATATTTTAAAGACTGTGCCTGTGGACGATATTTTAAAGGCTTTCATTGTGGACATTATTTTAAAGACTGACACTGTGGACGTTATTTTAAAGACTCACCCTCTGTATATTATTTTAAACACCGATCCTTTAGACAATATTTTAAAGACTCACACTGTGGACATTATTTTAAAGACTCACACTGTGGACCTTATTTTAAAGACTCACACTGAGGACATTATTTTAAAAACTCGCACTGTGGACATTATTTTAAAGACTGATACTGTGGACAATATTTTTAAGGCCTTCACTGTGGACGTTATTTTAAAGACTCACACTGTGGACGATATTTTAAAGACTTGCACTGTGGATGTTATTTTAAAGACTGACACTGTGGACTTATTTTAAAGGCTCGCACTGTGGATGTTATTTTAAAGGCTCGCACTGTGGACGTTATTTTAAAGACTGACACTGTGGACGTTATTTTAAAGACTGACACTGTGGACTTATTTTAAAGGCTCGCACTGTGGATGTTATTTTAAAGGCTTGCACTGTGGACGTTATTTTAAAGACTGACACTGTGGACGTTATTTTAAAGACTGACACTGTGGACTTATTTTAAAGGCTCGCACTGTGGATGTTATTTTAAAGACTCACACTGTGGACGTTATTTTAAAGACTGACACTGTGGACTTATTTTAAAGGCTCGCACTGTGGACGTTATTTTAAAGACTGACACTGTGGACGTTATTTTCAAGGCTCGCACTGTAGACGTTATTTTAAAGGCTCGCACTGTAGAAGTTATTTAAAAGACTGACAATGTGGACGTTATTTTAAAGGCTCGCACTGTGGATGTTATTTTAAAGACTGACACCGTGGACGTTATTTTAAAGACTCACACTGTGGACGTTATTTTAAAGACACACTGTGGACGTTATTTAAAAGACTGACACTGTGGACTTATTTTAAAGACTGACACTGTGGACGTTATTTTAAAGACTGACACTGTGGACGTTATTTTAAAGACTCGCACCGGGGACGTTATTTTAAAGACTGACACTGTGGACGTTATTTTAAAGGCTCGCACTGTAGATGTTATTTTAAAGGCTCGCACTGGGGACGTTATTTTAAAGACTGACACTCGACGTTATTTTAAAGACTCACAATGTGGATGTTATTTTAAAGACTCGCACTGTGGACGTTAATTAAAAGACTGACACTGTGGACGTTATTTTAAAAAGTGGCAATGTGGACGTTATTTTAACGACTCACTATTTGGATGTTATTTTAAAGACTCGCACTGTGGACGTTATTATAAAGATTGAAACTGTGGAAGTTATTTTAATGGCTCGCACTGTGGAAGTTTTTTTTAAAGACTGTTACTGTGGACGATGTTTTAAAGACTCGCACTGTGGACGTTATTTTAAAGACTGATACTGTAGACGTTATTTTAAAAACTCACAATGTAGACGTTATTTTAAAGATTCACACTTTGGACGTTATTTTAAAGACTGGCACTGTGGACGTTATTTTAAAGACTGGCACTGTGGACGTTATTTTAAAGACTCGCACCGTGGACGTTATTTTAAAGACTGATACTGTAGACGTTATTTTAAAGACTTATACTGTGGATGTTATTTTAAAGACTCACACTGTGGACTTTATTTTAAAGACTCGCACTGTGGACATTATTTTAAAACTGACACTGTGGACATTATTTTAAAGACTGACACTGTGGACGTTATTTAAAAGGCTCGCACTGTGTTTGTTATTGTAAAGACTCGCACTGTGGATGTTATTTTAAAGACTGGAACTGTGGACATTATTTGAAAGACTCGCATTGTGGACGTCATTTTAAAGACTCAAACTGTGGACGTTATTTTAGAGACTGTGACTGTGGATGATAATTTAAAGGCTTGCACTGTGGACATTATTTTAAAGACTAACACTGTGGACAATATTTTAAAGAGTCGCACTGTGAACGTTGTGTTAAAGACTCACACTGTGGATGTTATTTTAAAGACTCGCACTGTGGACGTTAATTTAAAGGCTTGCACTGTGGACGTTATTTTAAAGACTCACACTGTGGACATTATTTTAAAGACTGACACTGTGGATGTTATTTTAAAGACCCGCACTGTGGACGTTAATTCTAAAGACTGATACTGTGGACAATATTTTAAAGAGTCGCACTGTGGACGTTGTTTTAAAGACTGACACTGTGGACGTTATTTTAAAGGCTCGCACTGTAGAAGTTATTTTAAAGACTGACACCGTGGACGTTATTTAAAAGACTGACACTGTGGACGTTATTTTAAAGACTGACACTGTGGACGTTATTTAAAAGACTGACACTGTGGACTTTATTTTAAAGGCTCGCACCGTGGACGTTATTTTAAAGACTGACACCGTGGACGTTATTTAAACGACTGACACTGTGGACTTTATTTTAAAGACTGACACTGTGGACGTTATTTTAAAGACTCACTGTAGACGTTATTTTAAAGACTCGCAATGTGGACTTTATTTTAAAGGCTCACACTGTGGACGATAATTTAAAGGATCGCACCGTGGACGTTATTTTAAAGACTGACACTGTGGACGTTATTTTAAAGACTCACACTGTGGACGTTATTTTAGAGACTCACTGTAGACGTTATTTTAAAGACTCACACTGTGGACGATAATTTAAAGGCTCACACCGTGGACGATAATTTAAAGACTCGCAAAGTGTACGTTATTTTAAAGACTGCACTGTGGACGTTATTTTAAAGACTAGCACCATGGATGTTATTTTAAAGACTGACACTGTGGACATTATTTTAAAGACTGACACTGTGGACGTTATTTTAAAGACTCGCACTGTGGACATTATTTAAAAGGCTGACACTGTGGGCGTTATTTTAAAGACTCACTGTAGACGTTATTTTAAAGACTCACACTGTGGATGATAATTTAAAGGCTCACACCGTGGACGATAATTTAAAGGCTCGCAACGTGGACGTTATTTTAAAGACTGCACTGTGGACGTTATTTTAAAGACTGACACTGTGGATGTTATTATAAAGACTGATACTGTGGATGTTATTATAAAGACTCGCACTGTGGACATTATTTTAAAGACTGGCACTGTGGACGTTATTTTAAAGACTCGAATTGTGGACGTATTTTAAAGACTAATACTGTAGACATTATTTTAAAGACTTACACTGTGGATGTTATTTTAAAGACTCACAATGTGGACGATAATTTAAAGGCTCGCACCGTGGACGTTATTTTAAAGACTGCACTGTGGACGTTATTTTAAAGACTCGAATTGTGGACGTATTTTAAAGACTAATACTGTAGACATTATTTTAAAGACTAACACTGCGGATGTTATTTTAAAGACTCACAATGTGGACGATAATTTAAAGGCTCGCACCGTGGACGTTATTTTAAAGACTGCACTGTGGACGTTATTTTAAAGACTCGCACCATGGACGTTATTTTAAAGACTGACACTCTAGACATTATTTTAAAGGCTCACACTGTAGAAGTTATTTTAAAGACTGACACTGTGGACTTTATTGTAAAGGCTCGCACTGTGGACGTTATTTTAAAGATTGACACTGTGGACATTATGTAAAAGACTGACACTGTGGACGTTATTTAAAAGACTGACACTGTGGACGTTATTTTAAAGGCTCGCACTGTGGACGTTATTTTAAAGACTGACACTGTAGACGTTATTTTAAAGGCTCACACTGTAGAAGTTATTTTAAAGACTGACACTGTGGACTTTATTGTAAAGGCTCGCACTGTGGACGTTATTTTAAAGACTGACACCGTGGACATTATTTTAAAGAGTCACACTGTGGACGTTATTTTAAAGACTGACACTGTGGACGTTATTTTAAAGGCTCGCACTGTGGATGTTATTTTAAAGGCTCGCACTGTGGACGTTATTTTAAAGACTTACACTGTGGACGTTATTTAAAAGACTGACACTGTGGACATTATTTTAAAGACTGACACTGTGGACATTATTTTAAAGACTGACACTGTGGACATTATTTTAAAGACTGACACCGTGGACATTATTTTAAAGACTCGCACCGTGGACGTTATTTTAAAGACTGACACTGTGGACATTATTTTAAAGACTGACACTGTGGACGTTATTTTAAAGACTCTCACCGTGGACGTTATTTTAAAGACTGACACTGTGGACGTTATTTTAAAGACTCTCGCCGTGGACGTTATTTAAAAGACTGACACTGTGGACTTTATTTTAAAGACTGACACTGTGGACGTTATTTTAAATGCTCGCACATGAGACGTTATTTTAAAGGCTCGCACTGTGGACGTTATTTTAAAGACTGATGCTGTGGGCATCATTTTAAAGACTCGCACTGTGGACGTTATTTTAGAGACTCGCACTGTGGACGTTATTTTAAAGATTGGCACTGTGGATGATATTTTAAAGAATCGCACTATGAATGTTATCTTAAAGACTCACACTGTGGACGTTATTTTAAAGACTCACAATGTGGACGTTATTTTAAAGACTCACATTGTGGACGTTATTTTAAAGACTCACATTGTGGACATTATTTTAAAGACTGGCACTGTGGACGTTATTTTAAAAACTGTCACTGTGGACGTTATTTTAAAGACTCACATTGTGGACGTTATTTAAAAGACTGACACTGTGGACGTCCTTTTAAAGACTCACATTGTGGACGTCCTTTTAAAGACTCACATTGTGGACGTTATTTTAAAGACTCACATTGTGGACGTTATTTTAAAGACTCACATTGTGGACATTATTTTAAAGACTGGCACTGTGGACGTTATTTTAAAAACTGTCACTGTGGACGTTATTTTAAAGACACATTGTGGACGTTATTTAAAAGACTGACACTGTGGACGTCCTCTTAAAGACTCACATTGTGGACGTCCTTTTAAAGACTCACATTGTGGACGTTATTTTAAAGACTCACATTGTGGACGTTATTTTAAAGACTCACATTGTGGACATTATTTTAAAGACTGGCACTGTGGACGTTATTTTAAAAACTGTCACTGTGGACGTTATTTTAAAGACTCACATTGTGGACATTATTTTAAAGACTCACACTGTGGACGTTATTTAAAAGACTGGCACTGTGGACGTTATTTTAAAAACTGTCACTGTAGACGTTATTTTAAAGACTTACACTAGACGTCATTTTAAAGACTCACAATGTGGATGTTATTTTAAAGACTCACATTGTGGACGTTATTTTAAAGACTCACACTGTGGACATTATTCAAAAGACTGACACTGTGGACATTATTTTAAAAACTGGCACTGTGGACGTTATTTTAAAGACTGTTACTGTGGACGATATTTTAAAGGCTCGAACTGTCGAGGTTATTTTAAATACTGACACTAGATGTTATTTTAAAGACTCACAATGTGGATGTTATTTTAAAGACTCGCACTGTGGAGGTTATTATAAAGATTGACACTGTGGATGTTATTTTAATGGCACGCACTGTGGAAGTTTTTTTAAAAACTGTTACTGTGGACGATATTTTAAAGACTCGCATTGTGGACGTTATTTTAAAGACTGATACTATAGACGTTATTTTAAAAACTCACAATGTGGACTTTATTTTAAAGACTCACACTGTGGACGTTATTTTAAAGACTGGCACTGTGGACGTTATTTTAAAGACTGATAATGTAGACGTTATTTTAAAGACTCGCACCATGGACGTTATTTTAAAGACTCGAATTGTGGACGTTATTTTAAAGACTAATACTGTCGACATTATTTTAAAGACTCGCACCATGGACGTTATTTTAAAGACTGACACTGTGGACATTATTTTAAACACTGACACTGTGGACGTTATTTTAAAGACTCACACTGTGGACGTTATTTTAAAGGCTGACACTGTGGGCGTTATTTTAAAGACTTACACTGTGGGCGTTATTTTAAAGACTCACAATGTGGAAGATAATTTAAAGGCTCGCACCGTGGACGTTATTTTAAAGACTGCACTGTGGACGTTATTTTAAAGACTGTCACTGTGGACGTTATTTTAAAGACTGACAATGTGGACGTTATTTTAAAGACTCACACTGTGGACATTATTTTAAAGGCTCACAATGTGGACGTTATTTTAAAGCCTCACTGTAGACATTATTTTAAAGACTCACACAGTGGACGATAATTAAAAGAATGACACTGTGGACGTTATTTTAAAGACTGACACTGTGGACTTTATTTTAAAGGCTCGCACTGTGGATGTTATTTTAAAGACTGACAATGTGGACATTATTTAAAAGACTGACACTGTGGACGTTATTTAAAAGACTGACACTGTGGACTTATTTTAAAGGCTCGCACTGTGGACGTTATTTTAAAGGCTCGCATTCTGGATGTTATTTTAAAGGCTCGGACTGTGAACGTTATTTTAAAGACTCGCACTGTGGACGTTATTTAAAAGACTGACACTGTGGACTTATTTTAAACGCTCGCACTGTGGACATTATTTTAAAGGCTCGCACTGTGGATGTTATTTTAAAGACTGACACTGTGGACATTATTTTCAAGGCTCGCACTGTAGAAGTTATTTAAAAGACTGACACTGTGGACTTTATTTTAAAGGCTCGCACTGTGGATGTTATTTTAAAGACTGACACCGTGGACGTTATTTTAAAGACTTACACTGTGGACGTTATTTTAAAGACTCACACTGTGGACGTTATTTAAAAGACTGACACTGTGGACTTATTTTAAAGACTGACACTGTGGACGTGATTTTAAAGACTGACACTGTGGACGTTATTTTAAAGACTCGCACCGGGGACATTATTTTAAAGACTGACACTGTGGACGTTATTTTAAAGGCTCGCACTGTGGACGTTATTTTAAATGCTCGCACATTAAACGTTATTTTAAAGGCTCGCACCATGGACGTTATTTTAAAGACTGACACCATGGACGTTATTTAAAAGACTGACTATGTGGACGTTATTTTAAAGACTGACACTGTGGACGTTATTTTAAAGACTGTTACTGTGGACGATATTTTAAAGACTCGCACTGTGGACGTTATTTTAAATGCTCGCACCATGGACGTTATTTTAAAGACTGACACCATGGACGTTATTTAAAAGACTGATAATGTGGACGTTATTTTAAAGACTGACACTGTGGACGTTCTTTTAAAAACTGTTACTGTGGATGTTATTTTAAGACTCGCAATGTGGACATTATTTTAAAGACTCGCATTGTGGAGGTTATTTTAAATACTGACACCGTGGACGTTATTTTAAATACTGACATTGTGGACATAATTTTAAAGACTGACACTGTGGACGTTATTTGAAAGTCTCGCACTGTGTTTGTTATTGTAAAGACTCGCACTGTGGATGTTATTTTAAAGAGTGGAACTGTGGACATTATTTGAAAGACTCACATTGTGGACGTCATTTTAAAGACTCAAACTGTGGACCTTATTTTAAAGACTAACACTGTGGACGCTGTTTTAAAGACTCACACTGTGGACGTTATTTTAAAGACTGGTACTGTGGACATTATTTTAAAGACTCACACTCTGGACGATATTTTAAAGACTAGCACTGTGGACGTTATTTTAAAGACTGACACTGTGGATGTTATTTTAAAGACTCGCACTCTGGACGTTATTTTAAAGACTCGCACTGTGGACATTATTCTAAAGACTGGCACTGTGGACGATATTTTAAAGACTGTGCCTGTGGACGATATTTTAAAGGCTTTCACTGTGGACATTATTTTAAAGACTGACACTGTGGACGTTATTTTAAAGACTCACCCTCTGTATATTATTTTAAACACCGATCCTTTAGACAATATTTTAAAGACTCACACTGTGGACATTATTTTAAAGACTCACACTGTGGACCTTATTTTAAAGACTCACACTGAGGACATTATTTTAAAAACTCGCACTGTGGACATTATTTTAAAGACTGATACTGTGGACAATATTTTTAAGGCCTTCACTGTGGACGTTATTTTAAAGACTCACACTGTGGACGATATTTTAAAGACTTGCACTGTGGATGTTATTTTAAAGACTGACACTGTGGACTTATTTTAAAGGCTCGCACTGTGGATGTTATTTTAAAGGCTCGCACTGTGGACGTTATTTTAAAGACTGACACTGTGGACGTTATTTTAAAGACTGACACTGTGGACTTATTTTAAAGGCTCGCACTGTGGATGTTATTTTAAAGGCTTGCACTGTGGACGTTATTTTAAAGACTGACACTGTGGACGTTATTTTAAAGACTGACACTGTGGACTTATTTTAAAGGCTCGCACTGTGGATGTTATTTTAAAGACTCACACTGTGGACGTTATTTTAAAGACTGACACTGTGGACTTATTTTAAAGGCTCGCACTGTGGACGTTATTTTAAAGACTGACACTGTGGACGTTATTTTCAAGGCTCGCACTGTAGACGTTATTTTAAAGGCTCGCACTGTAGAAGTTATTTAAAAGACTGACAATGTGGACGTTATTTTAAAGGCTCGCACTGTGGATGTTATTTTAAAGACTGACACCGTGGACGTTATTTTAAAGACTCACACTGTGGACGTTATTTTAAAGACACACTGTGGACGTTATTTAAAAGACTGACACTGTGGACTTATTTTAAAGACTGACACTGTGGACGTTATTTTAAAGACTGACACTGTGGACGTTATTTTAAAGACTCGCACCGGGGACGTTATTTTAAAGACTGACACTGTGGACGTTATTTTAAAGGCTCGCACTGTAGATGTTATTTTAAAGGCTCGCACTGGGGACGTTATTTTAAAGACTGACACTCGACGTTATTTTAAAGACTCACAATGTGGATGTTATTTTAAAGACTCGCACTGTGGACGTTAATTAAAAGACTGACACTGTGGACGTTATTTTAAAAAGTGGCAATGTGGACGTTATTTTAACGACTCACTATTTGGATGTTATTTTAAAGACTCGCACTGTGGACGTTATTATAAAGATTGAAACTGTGGAAGTTATTTTAATGGCTCGCACTGTGGAAGTTTTTTTTAAAGACTGTTACTGTGGACGATGTTTTAAAGACTCGCACTGTGGACGTTATTTTAAAGACTGATACTGTAGACGTTATTTTAAAAACTCACAATGTAGACGTTATTTTAAAGACTCACACTTTGGACGTTATTTTAAAGACTGGCACTGTGGACGTTATTTTAAAGACTGGCACTGTGGACGTTATTTTAAAGACTCGCACCGTGGACGTTATTTTAAAGACTGATACTGTAGACGTTATTTTAAAGACTTATACTGTGGATGTTATTTTAAAGACTCACACTGTGGACTTTATTTTAAAGACTCGCACTGTGGACATTATTTTAAAACTGACACTGTGGACATTATTTTAAAGACTGACACTGTGGACGTTATTTAAAAGGCTCGCACTGTGTTTGTTATTGTAAAGACTCGCACTGTGGATGTTATTTTAAAGACTGGAACTGTGGACATTATTTGAAAGACTCGCATTGTGGACGTCATTTTAAAGACTCAAACTGTGGACGTTATTTTAGAGACTGTGACTGTGGATGATAATTTAAAGGCTTGCACTGTGGACATTATTTTAAAGACTAACACTGTGGACAATATTTTAAAGAGTCGCACTGTGAACGTTGTGTTAAAGACTCACACTGTGGATGTTATTTTAAAGACTCGCACTGTGGACGTTAATTTAAAGGCTTGCACTGTGGACGTTATTTTAAAGACTCACACTGTGGACATTATTTTAAAGACTGACACTGTGGATGTTATTTTAAAGACCCGCACTGTGGACGTTAATTCTAAAGACTGATACTGTGGACAATATTTTAAAGAGTCGCACTGTGGACGTTGTTTTAAAGACTCACACCGTGGACGTTATTTTAAAGACTCACACTGTGGATGATATTTTAAAGACTCGCACCGTGGACGTTATTTTAAAGGCTCACACTGTGGACGTTATTTTAAAGGCTCACACTGTGGACGTTATTTGAAAGACTGAAACTGTGGATGTTATTTTAAAGACTGGCACTGTGGACGTTATTTTAAACTCTGATACTGTGGACAATATTTTAAAGACTGATACTGTGGACAATATTTTAAAGACTCACACTGTGGATGTTATTTTAAAGACTCGCACTGTGGACATTATTTTAAAGACTGACACTTTGGATGTTATTTAAAAGACTCGCAATGTGGATGTTATTTTAAAGACTCACACTGTGGACGTTATTCTAAAGAATGGCACTGTAAACAATATTTTAAAGACTTGCATTGTGGACGTCATTTTAAAGACTGGCACTGTGAACATTATTTTAAAGACTCGCATTCTGCAGGTCACTTTAAAGACTCGCACTGTGGACGTTATTTTAAAGACTCACACTGTGGACGCTGTTTTAAAGACTCACACTGTGGTCGTTATTTTAAAGACTGTTACTGTGGACGATATTTTAAAGACTGTGTCTGTGGACGATATTTTAAAGGCTTTCACTGTGGACATTATTTTAAAGACTGACACTGTGGACGTTATTTTAAACACCGATCGTGTAGACAATATTTTAAAGACTCACACTGTGGACGTTATGTTAAAGACTCACACTGAGGACGTTATTTTAAAGACTCGCACTGTGGACATTATTTTAAAGACTGATACTGTGGACAATATTTTTAAGGCTTTCACTGTGGACGTTATTTTAAAGACTTACACTGTGGACGATATTTTAAAGACTGACACTGTGGACCTTATTTTAAAGACTCACACTGTGGACGATATTTTAAAGACTTGCACTGTGGATGTTATTTTAAAGACTCACACTGTGGACGTTATTTTAAAGACTTACACTGTGGATGTTATTTTAAAGACTGTTAAGGCCCGGTCACACAGCGCTTTACGGCTTTTTCACGGCCAAAACCCGTCAAAAAGTGCTCTCCCGTGAAGCAGACGATGTTGTTCGTGTTGATGTCGGAGTTTAGACGTGTTACAGTCGATATACAGACGTGACAGGACGCAGGGGAAAATCGGAACGGCGTCGGACGCGGCAAAAAGTTTTGGACTGCTCAAAACCTTAGACCGCGGACAACCACGGCCGGCACACGTGGTAAAAACGTGCAACACACGTGAAAAACATGTGATAATCAGTGTCCCGTCCGTTATTAAAACTTGGGGAGACGTGGTAAGACGCGAAAGTTTGGCGGTCTATCACGTGCAGAGCACGGTCATCGGACGGGTGTTACGCGTTGGTATCACGGGATATAGCGTGTGTTTAGCGGCTTATCACTGAGAAATGGATTTTTCCGCGTACATAGCACTGTCTAAGCCCGTTAAACGACGTCTCAAACAAGTTCTAAATTCGATTGATCACTGTCTAATCACTTCTGCATCACTTCTGATTTGCGGCATGTATAAATACCGTAATTTTCTGAGACCTCGGCACTTGCAGTCTAGATGTCAAGGGGTGAACATGAACCCTCAACGCTGTGATGTCCTCATCTTAATGCTCCAGCACCAACAGAACCAACTAATACAGGCTCAACATATCCTTGCTGAGAGAAGAAGAAGGAGGAGGAGGAGGAGGGTGGTACGGAACATCTGGGTGCGTGGCTGGACTTGGTTAGCTGTGCTTAGGCAGTGCTGCAGCAGTGAAACAGCCGCCGACGGCCATACCCCGTACAAAGCACGGCAAAGCCAAAATTGACCAAAAATTAGCACTTACGACCACGTCCACCTGATTTTTGTAGCTTTTTGTACGTGATATAGACGCAGAGTGCTGTGTGACCGCCCCTTTACTGTGGACGTTATTTTAAAGACTCACTGTAGATGTTATTTTAAAGAATCACTGTAGACGTTATTTTCAAGACTCACACTGTGGACGATAATTTAAAGGCTCACACCGTGGACGTTATTTTAAAGACTGACACTGTGGACGTTATTTTAAAGACTGACACTGTGGACGTTATTTTAAAGACTCACACTGTGGACGATATTTTAAAGACTTGCACTGTGGATGCTATTTTAAAGACTCACACTATGGACGTTATTTTAAAGACTTGCACTGTCGACGTTATTTTAAAGACTCGCACTGTGGACGTTATTCTAAAGACTTGCACTGTGGATGTTATTTTAAAGACTTGCAGTGTGGACATTATTTTAAAGACTCGCATTGTGGACGTCATTTTAAAGACTCACACTGTGGACGTTGTTCTAAAGAGTCGCACTGTGGGCGTTATTGTAAATACTGGTACTGTGGACAATATTTTAAAGACTCGCACTGCGCATGTTATTTTAAAGACTCACACTGTGGACGTTATTTTAAAGACTGACACTGTGGATGTTATTTTAAAGACTATAACTATGAAGGATATTTTAAAGACTCGCACTGTGGACGTTATTCTAAAGACTGGTACTGTGGACATTATTTTAAAGACTCGCATTGTGGACGTCATTTTGAAGACTTGCACTGTGGATGTTATTCCAAAGACTCACACTGTGGACGTTATTCTAAAGACTTGCACTGTAGATGTTATTTTAAAGACTTGCAGTGTGGACATTATTTTAAAGACTCACACTGTGTACGTAATTCTAAAGAATTGCACTGTGGATGTTATTCTAATGACTTGCAGTGTGGACATTATTTTAAAGACTCGCATTGTGGACGTCATTTTAAAGACTCACACTGTGGACATTATTTTAAAGACTCAGACTGTGGATGTTATTGTAAATACTGACACTGTGGACATTATTTTAAAAACTGACACTGTGGACATTATTTTAAAGACTGACACTGTGGACATTATTTTAAAGACTGACACTGGACGTTATTTTAAAGACTCATACTATGGACATTATTTTAAAGACTGACACTCAGGACATTATTTAAAAACTCAAACTGTGGACGTTATTTTAAAGACTCACACTGCGGATGTTATTTTAAAGACTCACACTGTGGACGTTATTTTAAAGACTCACACTGTGGACGTTATTTTAAAGACTCACACTGTGGACGTTATTTTAAAGACTCACTGTAGACATTATTTTAAAGAATCACACCGTGGAGGATAATTAAAAGACTGACACTGTGGACGTTATTTTAAAGACTGACACTGTGGACTTTATTTTAAAGGCTCGCACTGTGGACGTTATTTTAAAGACTGATACTGTGGACAATATTTTAAAGACTCGCACTGTGGATGTTATTTTAAAGACTCACACTGTGGACGTTATTTAAAAGACTGACACTGTGGATGTTATTTTAAAGACTAGCACTATGAAGGATATTTTAAAGACTCGCACTGTGGACGTTATTCTAAAGACTGGTACTGTGGACATTATTTTAAAGACTCGCATTATGGACATTATTTTAAAGACTCGCATTGTGGACATTATTTTAAAGACTCGCATTGTGGACGTCATTTTAAAGACTCACACTGTGGACATTATTTTAAAGACTCACACTGTGGATGTTATTGTAAATACTGACACTGTGGACATTATATTAAAAACTGACACTGTGGACATTATTTTAAAGACTGACACTGTGGACATTATTTTAAAGACTGACACTGGACGTTATTTTAAAGACTCATACTATGGACATTATTTTAAAGACTGACACTCTGGACATTATTTAAAAACTCAAACTGTGGACGTAATTTTAAAGCCTCACAATGTGGACGTTATTTTAAAGACTCACTGTAGACATTATTTTAAAGACTCACACCGTGGACGATAATTAAAAGACTGATACTGTGGACTTTATTTTAAAGGCTCGCACTGTGGACGTTATTTTAAAGACTCACACTGTGGATGTTATTTTAAAGACTTGCAATGCGGACATTAATTTAAAGAATGACACTGTGGACTTTATTTTAAAGACTGACACTGTGGACGTTATTTTAAAGACTCGCATTGTGGATGTCATTTTAAAGACCCGCACTGTGGACGTTGGTTTAAAGAGTCGCACTGTGGACGTTATTTTAAAGACTGACACTGTGGACGTTATTTTAAAGACTCACTCTGTGTACGTTATTTTAAAGACTCACACTGAGGACGTTATTTTAAAGAGTCACACTTTGGATGTTATTTAAAAGACTCGCAATGTGGATGTTATTTTAAAGACTCACACTGTGGACGTTATTCTAAAGACTGGCACTGTAGACAATATTTTAAAGACTTGCATTGTGGACGTCATTTTAAAGACTCGCAATGTGGACTTATTTTAAAGACTCGCACTGTGGACGTTATTTTAAAGACTCGCACTGTGGACATATTTTAAAGACTCGCACTGTGGACGTTATTTTAAAGACTGACACTGTGGATGTTATTTTAAAGACTCGCACTCTGGACATTATTTTAAAGACTCGCACTGTGGATGTTATTCTAAAGACTGGCACTGTGGACGATATTTTAAAGACTGTGTCTGTGGACGATATTTTAAAGGCTTGCACTGTGGACATTATTTTAAAGACTGACACTGTGGACGTTATTTTAAAGTCTCGCACTGTGGACGTTATTTTAAAGACTGATACTGTGGACAGTATTTTAAAGAGTCGCAGTGTGGATGTTGTTTTAAATACTCACTCTCTGGACGTTATTTTAAACACCGATACTGTGGACAATATTTTAAAGACTCACACTGTGGACATTATTTAAAAGACTGACGCTGTGGACGTTATTTTAAAGACTGACACTGTGGACGTTATTTTAAAGACTCACACTGAGGACGTTATTTTAAAGAATCGCACTGTGGACGTTATTTTAAAGACTCACACTGTGGACGTTATTTTAAAGACTCACACTGTGGATGATATTTTAAAGACTCGCACTGTGGATGTTATTTTAAAGACTCACACTGTGGACGTTATTTTAAAGACTTGCACTGTGGACATTATTTTAAAGAGTAGCATTGTGGACGTCATTTTGAAGACTTGCACTGTGGATGTTATTCTAAAGACTCGCACTGTGGACATAATTCTAAAGACTTGCACTGTGGATGTTATTTTAAAGACTTGCAGTGTGGACATTATTTTAAAGACTCGCACTGTGTACGTAATTCTAAAGACTTGCACTGTGGATGTTATTTTAAAGACTCGCATTGTGGACATTATTTTAAAGACTCGCACTGTGGATGTTATTGTAAATACTGACACTGTGGACATTATTTTAAAAACTGACACTGTGGACATTATTTTAAAGACTGACACTGTGGACATTATTTTAAAGACTGGCACTGGACGTTATTTTAAAGACTCATACTATGGACATTATTTTAAAGACTGACACTCTGGACATTATTTAAAGACTCAAACTGTGAACATTATTTTAAAGACTCACACTGCGGAGGTTATTTTAAAGACTCACACTGGACGTTATTTTAAAGACTCACACTGTGGACGTTATTTTAAAGACTCACAATGTGGACGTTATTTTAAAGACTCGCATTTTGGACGTTATTTTAAAGACTGGCACTGTGGACGTTATTTTAAAGACTCACACTGTGGACAATAATTTAAATGCTTGCACTGTGGACGTTATTTTAAAGACTCGCACTGGGGACGTTATTTTAAAGACTGACACTGTGGACGTCATTTTAAAGACTTGCAATGCGGACAGTAATTTAAAGAATGACACTGTGGACTTTACTTTAAAGACTTGCACTGTGGACGTTATTTTAAAGCCTGATACTGTGGACAATATTTTAAAGGCTTGCACTGTGGACATTATTTTAAAGACTCACACTGTGGACGTTATTTTAAAGACTGACACTGTGGACGTTATTTTAAAGACTCACACTGTGGATGTTATTTTAAAGACTGACACTGTGGACATTATTTTAAAGACTCACACTGTGGACATTATTTTAAAGACTGACACTGTGGATGCTATTTTAAAGACTCACACTGTGGGCGTTATTTTAAAGACTTACACAGTGGACGTTATTTTAAAGACACACTGTGGGTGATAATTTAATGGCTTGCACTGTGGACGTTGTTTTAAAGAGTCGCACTGTGGACGTTGTTTTAAAGACTGTTACTGTGGACGATATTTTAATGGCTCGCACCGTGGACATTTTTTTAAAGACTTATTGTGGACGATATTTTGAAGGCTCGCACTGTAGATGTTATTTTAAAGACTGTTACTCTGGACGATATTTTATAGGCTCGCACTGTGTACGTTATTTTAAAGACTCGCAATGTGGATGTTATTTCAAAGACTGACACTTTGGACATTATTTAAAAAATTCGCACTGTGGAAGTTATTTTAAAGACTCGCATTGTGGACATTATTTTAAAGACTGGCACTGTGGACGTTATTTTAAAGACTGTTAGTGTGGACGTTATTTTAAAGGCTTTCACTGAGGACGTTACTTTAATGATCGTTACTGTAGACATTATTTTAAAGACTCGGACTGTGGACGTTATTTTAAAGACTGATACTGTAGACGTTATTTTAAAAACTCACAATGTGGACGTTATTTTAAAGACTGACACTGTGGACGTTATTTTAAAGACTGATACTGTGGACAATATTTTAAAGGCTCGCACTGTGGACGTTATTTTAAAGACTCACACTCTGGACGTTATTTTAAAGACTCGCACTGTGGACGTTATTTTAAAGACTGGTACTGTGGACAATATTTTAAAGGCTCGCACTGTGGACGTTATTTTAAAGACTCACACTCTAGACGTTATTTTAAAGACTCGCACTGTGGACGTTATTTTAAAGACTCGCATTTTGGACGTTATTTTAAAGACTGGCACTGTGGACGTTATTTTAAAGACTCACACTGTGGCCATTATTTTCAAGACTGTTAGTGTGGACAATATTTTAAAGGCTCACCCTGTGGACTTTATTTTAAAGACCGTTACTGTGGACATTATTTTAAAGACTGACACTGTGGATGTTATTTTAAAGACTCACATTGTGGACGTCATTTTAAACACTGACACTGTGGACATTATTTTAAAGACTCACACTGAGGAGGTTATTTTAAAGACTCACACTGTGGACGTTATTTTAAAGACTGACACTGCGGACATTATTTTAAGGACTCACACTGTGGACGTCATTTTAAACACTGACACTGTGGACATTATTTTAAAGACTCACAGTGTGGAGGTTATTTTAAAGACTCACACTGTGGACGATATTTTAAAGACTGACACTGTGGACATTATTTTAAAGACTCACACTGTGGATGTCATTTTAAACACTGACACTGTGGACATTATTTTAAAGACTCACACTGTGGAAGTCATTTTAAAGACTCACACTGCGGACGTTATTTTAAAGACTGACACTGTGGACATTATTTTAAAGACTCACACTGTGGAGGTTATTTTAAAGACTCACACTGTGGACGTCATTTTAAAGACTGACACTGTGGACATTATTTTAAAGACTCACACTGTGGAGGTTATTTTAAAGACTCACACTGTGGACGTCATTTTAAACACTGACACTGTGGACATTATTTTAAAGACTCACACTGTGGAGGTTATTTTAAAGACTCACACTGTGGACGTCATTTTAATCACTGACACTGTGGACATTATTTTAAAGACTCACACTGTGGAGGTTATTTTAAAGACTCACACTGTGGACGTTATTTTAAACACTGACACTGTGGACATTATTTTAAAGACTGACACTGTGGACATTATTTTAAAGACTCGCACTCTGGATGTTATTTTAAAGACTCACACCAGGGATGTTATTTTAAAGACTGACACTGTGGACATTATTTTAAGACTCACACTGTGGACGTTATTTTAAAGACTGACACTGTGGACTTTATTTTAAAGACTGACACTGTGGACATTATTTTAAAGACTCGCTCTCTGGATGTTATTTTAAAGACTCACACTGTGGACATCATTTTAAACACTGACACTGTGGACATTATTTTAAAGACTCACATTGTGGAGGTTATTTTAAAGACTCACACTGTGGACATCATTTTAAACACTGACACTGTGGACATTATTTTAAAGACTCACACTGTGGAGGTTATTTTAAAGACTCACACTGTGGACGTCATTTTAAACACTGACACTGTGGACATTATTTTAAAGACTCACACTGTGGAAGTTATTTTAAAGACTCGCACTGTGGACGTTATTTTAAAGACTGTTTCTGTGGACATTATTTTAAAGACTCACACTGTGGACGTTATTTTAAAGACTCACACTGTGGAAGTTATTTTAAAGACTCGCACTGTGGACGTTATTTTAAAGACTGTTTCTGTGGACATTATTTTAAAGACTCACACTGTGGACGTTATTTTAAAGACTCACACTGTGGACATTATTTTAAAGACTCACACTGTGGACGTTATTTTAAAGACTGACACTGTGGACGTTATTTTAAACACTCGCACTGTGGACGTTATTTTAAAGACTGACACTGTGGACGTTATTTTAAAGACTGACACTGTGGACATTATTTTAAAGACTCGCACTCTGGATGTTATTTTAAAGACTCACACCAGGGATGTTATTTTAAAGACTGACACTGTGGACATTATTTTAAGACTCACACTGTGGACGTCATTTTAAACACTGACACTGTGGACATTATTTTAAAGACTCACACTGTGGAGGTTATTTTAAAGACTCACACTGTGGACGTTATTTTAAACACTGACACTGTGGACATTATTTTAAAGACTCACACTGTGGAGGTTATTTTAAAGACTCACACTGTGGAGGTTATTTTAAAGACTCACACTTTGGACGTTATTTTAAAGACTGACACTGTGGACGTTATTTTAAAGACTGACACTGTGGACATTTTTTTAAAGACTCGCACTCTGGATGTTATTTTAAAGACTCACACCAGGGATGTTATTTTAAAGACTGACACTGTGGACATTATTTTAAGACTCACACTGTGGACGTTATTTTAAAGACTGACACTGTGGACATTATTTTAAAGACTCACACTGTGGACGTTATTTTAAAGACTCACACTGTGGATGTTATTTTAAACACTGACACTGTGGACATTATTTTAAAGACTGACACTGTGGATGTTATTTTAAAGACTGACACTGTGGACATTATTTTAAAGACTGACACTGTGGACGTTTCAAGACTCATACTGTGGATGTTATTTTAAAGACTCACACTGTGGATGTTATTTTAAAGACTCAAACTTTGGACGTTATTTTAAAGACTCACACTGTGGACATTATTTTAAAGACTCACACTGTGGACGTTATTTTAAAGACTCACACTGTGGATGTTATTTTAAAGACTCACACTGTGGACGTTATTTTCAAGACTCGTACTGTGGACGTTATTTTAAAGACTCACACTGTGGATGTTATTTTAAAGACTCGCACTGTGGACGTTATTTTAAAGACTCGCACTGTGGACGTTATTTTAAAGAGTCGCACTGTGGACGTTATTTTAAAGACTGGCACTCTGGACATTATTTTAAAGACTCGCCCTGTGGACGTTATTTTAAACACTGTTACTGTGGATGATATTTTAAAGACTGACACTGTGGACATTCTTGCAAATACAAATTGTCACCATCTCTTGGTCTCTCCCTGTTTATCTGCCTGTCTCTCTCCCTGTGAATCAGTCTTGTCTCTCTTCCTGTCTCACTGTCTCTCTCAATGTCTATCTCACTGTTTCTCTTCGTGTCTGTGTCTCTTTCTCAGTGTGTCTCTCAGACTCTCTCCCTGTCTCTTTTTCTGTCTGTCTTTCTCTTCCTTTCGCTCTGTCTGTCTGTCTGTCTGTCTGTCTGTCTGTCTGTATAATGAGGCTACATGGGGATTAGTAGACGACTGAATGGCACCAATTAAACACTGAATACATCAGCCATGCAAATCAGTCCCATTCACACACACACACACACACCACACACACACACCACACACACACACACACACACACACTGATAGCATTCCGAAAGGGGTTTGAGATCACATGATTTGGCATTTGGCCTGAAATCCACAATACACAGCGTCTCTCTCTCTCTCTCTCTCTCTCTCTCTCTCTCACACACACACACACACACACACACACTCACAAACAGTGTTGAGTACCAGACAATTCCAACTCATGTGGAGAAGATGCTCAGGGATTAAAATAAAAAAAGACCGACAGGAAGAGAGACAGATGAAAAGCCAGACTGGCAGACAGACAGGAAGAGAGACAGAGAGACAGGCACATAGACAGACATGGACTATTCGCAATGTGCTGAATGTATAACTGCCGCCTGAGTCACAAACAATAAACACAAACAGGAAATAAACAAACAGAATCATAACTGTGAAACACACGCTCGCGCACACAGTGTAATAACTGTGTTATTTAAATCGCCTCTCTGCAGCTGCACCATTTCCTTTTTCTAAAACATTATTGTTGCTTCTTATTCTTAGACTTTTTAAATATGTAAATTTTATGTTAATATAACAGAAAATATCAGGTTAGTATGCAAATCAGGACCATTTGCATTTGGGGGGAAGAAATGAGTGATGAGTGTGTTTCACAGCTTTACAAATCACCCTAACATCTCGCATATTTCATCTCACACACACACACACACACACACACACACACACACACACACACAGGGCTTTTCCCCATATGCAAACAGAGAAATACAGATGTTTGTGTTGCTATGAGCAGCGACACCACAATCAATACGTTAAACTCTTATTTACTCTACACACACACACACACACACACACACACACACACACAGATGTGTACTTGTCCTCCCACTCAATCCCCTGGCCTGGTATTGTGCGTGTTTGTATTGTGGCCTGGTGTGTGTGTGTGTGTGTGTGTGTGTGTGTGTGTGTGTGTGTGTGTGTGTGTGTATCCATGTGCAACTGCATAGGAATGTGTTCTCTCTCTCTCTCTCTCGCTCTCACACACACACACACACACACACACACACTCACAGTCTAAGCCGGACAGACTTTGATAATTTGAGACACTGTCTCTCTCCCTGTCTGTCTCTCTGTGTTCCCTTACAGTCTATTCCTCACAGTTTCACTTACAGATCAGAAACCAGTCAAATCAGAAACTGATCAGAAACACACACACATTAAAACAGGTTATTCCTGGTCAACAAGAGTTAGATGCACAACCCGAGTGGAGCGATTAAACACACACACATGCGTACACACACACACACACAGAATGAGTGTCACTTGACTGTGGATGTGTCCCAAACCACATACCCTCTTTACTGCACAATCTGCAGTGCATTATGGGCATTGTGTACTCGCTGTAGGACATCATCCTGCTGCAGTGCATTATGGGAGATCAGGAGTGTGCTGCAAAATGGACAAATAGTGCACTATGTAGTGAACACAGTGTGGTTGTGGACATGTACACACCCTGACATACTGCCAAGGAAACAGCAGCACGGGGTAAAAGGCCTCAAGACAACTCACACACACACACACACACACACACACACACACACACACACACTTAGCTGTCACTCAGATTAGATTAGCGTAGAAAGAGAGACTCCTGGGAAAAAGTAGAACAATGACGAGCTGTCGTTCAGCCGGACAGCTTCATTACAAGTGTGTGTGTGTGTGTGTGTGTGTGTGTGTGTGCGCGCATGCACACATGTGTGTTGAATGGCCACGGATGTTCAGTGTAAGTGTCTGTTTCGAATGACTTGTTATTCTAGTAATAGAGGCAAACATTCAAAGTGTGTGTGTGTGTGTGTGTGTGTGTGTGTGTGTGTGTGTGTGTGTGTGTGTGTGTGTGAGAACAGTCTGAATGTGATGCTAATGAGTTGGCTCTGAGACATGCATCATGTGACATGCCCATCACACTGACAGTTACAGAGCATCGCTGCACTCTTTAGCACTTGTGTGAGAAGTGGAAGTGACCAATAAGAATCCATTTCCTTTTTCCTCCTGCATCACTTCCTGTTTGGTTTGTTAGCTGCTGCTGCAGCTAGCTATAACAACACAGTAGTGTTAATATGAGGCGCAAATGCTAAATCCAAAACATGGCTACTAACTGAGCAGATATAGTGGACGTAACGTTCGTTCAGACCACAAGCTAACATCAGCAGCTCTTAGCTATTAATTATTCCCAGTTGTCATGGCAACACATTCTAGCAGAATTAGCCTGCTAGCTTAATGACCTACATTTTCCAACAGTGATGTGGCTGAAACTCCCACACTAATCATTACACTCCTCTACTGAAATGCCCAGCTACTGCTCTGTGTGTGTGTGTGTGTGTGTGTGTGTGTGTGTGTGTGTGTGTGTGTGTGTGTGTGTGTATTGAAGGCAGTAAGCAAACAGGCTTTTTTCAGATGCTTTCAACAAAAACCTGTAATTACACACTCTCAAATAAACACCGCCAACACACTTCCTCCTTCTCTCGCTCTCTCTCTGTCTGTCTTTCTGTCTCTCTCTCTGTCTTTCTGTCTCTCTCTGTCTGTCTTTCTGTCTCTCTGTCTGTCTTTCTGTGTCTCTCTCTGTCTCGCTTTTTTCTATAATTACATGTGTGTGTGTGTGTGTGTGTGTGTGTGTGTTTAGCCAGTACAGGGGCCCAGAGCTGCAAGAGCCACTTAATCATCTCATACTCTCTCTCTCTCTCTCTCTCTCCTGTGTAGAGTATGAAGGTTCAACATATATTTAAGAAATCTCTCTCTCGTCTGTTCCCCTTTGGCCACAGAAAACAGATGAAAGCAAGGGATTATGGGTAAACCCACATTATCAGAGCCAGAAGGGCTTCCAAAGTAACACACAGTCAAACTCAGCCAATCAGAACACACCATACAGTTCTCAGCCAATCAGAACACACCATACAGTTCTCAGCCAATCAGAACACACCGTACTGTTGTCAGCCAATCAGAACACACCGTACTGTTGTCAGCCAATCAGAACACACCGTACTGTTGTCAGCCAATCAGAACACACCATACAGTTATCAGCCAATCAGAACACACCGTACTGTTCTCAGCCAATCAGAACACACCGTACTGTTCCCACAGGTGCACTGTTCTGTTTATTGGTCCCACAACCTGTCTGCATACTAAAACACACACACACACACTTCTGAAATCTATTTTGGAAAAACAGCGTCCTTATGACAGTGAACTTCACGCTCATGGCTCCGCGAAACAACAACACAAAGTTCTAAACTTTGAAAACATTTTGTTTACATTCTCTTATTGCAACTAGAACGAGATAAAAATGTAGCAGTTGTGGGTCATCAGGAGTTGATTAATTCTCTTGAACAGCAGCTCTGACAATAGTGCAGGTTTATAGTAACATGGCCGTTTTAATACGTTATGGTTTCTATAGTAACAGTTCAGTCACAGGGGCGTGTCCAGCGCACACTCCACTGATAATAACCAGATTAAACCCGTGTGGAGGCACTGATCTGTCAGGAGACGTTCATTTATGGAAGGAGTTTCTGATGTCAGTCAGAGCAAACGCTGTAATCTTCAGAGCTGCTGTGATCAGGTCATGCTGTTTGACTTTTCCTGAAACTACACACACACACACACACACACACAGAAACAGTGCCAAATACTCGCACAAACAACTGAGTTTGTTCTCATTTACTCTCCAAAATACACGTTAACATAGTGTGCATGTGACTCAAGCAGAACATTTAAGTGCTGATTAATAAGTGCTGATTTTGCTGTGTGTGTGTGTGTGTGTGTGTGTGTGTGTGTGTGTTGTGTGTGTGTGTGTGTGTGTGTGTGTGTGTGTGTGTGTGTTTGGCTCACCTCCAGTCTGATCTGTTTTGTCAAGCTCTAACTGACTGTAGGAACAGTTATGCATGGAGGAAAATGCACAATAGCGTACTTGTTACCCTCACAATACAGGAGACACACACACACACACACACACACACACACATATACTAGTGCATCTCAAAAAATTAGAATACCATGAAAAAGTTCCTTTTTTTCACAATTTCATTCAAAAAGGTAAACTTTCATATATTCTATATTCATTACATGTAAAGTGAAATATTTAAAGCCTTTTTTGTTTTAATTTTGATGATTATGGCTTATAGCTCATGAAAATCAGAAATCCAGTATCTCAAATTATTAGAATATTCCCGAAGATCAATCAAAAAAAGGATTTACAATACAGAAATGTCCAACTTCTGAAAAGTATATTCATTTATACACTCAATACTTGGTTGGGGCTCCTTTACCATGAATTACTGTATCAATGCGGTGTGGCATGGAGGTGATCAGCATGTGGCACTGCTGAGGTGTTATTGAAGCCCAGGTTGCTTTGATAGTGGCCTTCAGCGCATCTGTATTTTTGGGTCGGGTGTTTCTCATCTTCCTCTTGAAAATACCCCATAGATTCTCTATGGGGTTCAGGTCAGGCAAGTTGGCTGGCCAATCAAACACAGTAATATCATGGTCAGCAAACCATTTGGTAGTAGTTTTGGCACTGTGGGTAGGTGCTAAGTCCTGCTGGAAAAGGAAATCAGCATCTCCAAAAAGCTCGTCAGCAGATGGAAGCATGAAGTGCTCTAAAATCTCCTGGTAGATGGCTGTGTTGACTTTGGACTTGATAAAATACAGTGGACCAACACCAGCAGATGACATGGCACCCCAAATCATCACAGACTGTGGAAACTTCACACTGGGCTTCAAACACCTTGGACTCTGTGCCTCTCCACTCTTCCTCCAGACTCTAGAACTGTGATTTCCAAATTAAATGCAAAATGTACTTTCATCTGAAAAGAGGACTTTGGACCACTGAGCAACAGTCCATTTCTTTCTCTCCTTAGCCCAGATAAGACACTTCTGACATTGTCTCTGGCTCAGGAGTAGCTTGATATTAGGAATGTGAAAGTTGTATCCCCTTTCTTGAAGATGTCTGTTTGTGATGGGTCTTGATACACTGACCCCAGCCTCAGTCCACTCCTTGTGAAGCTCTCCCAACTTCTTGAATCAACTTTTCTTGACAATCCTCTCAAGACTGCGGCCATCCCTGTTGCTTGTGCACCTTTTCCAGCCACCCTTTTCAGCAATGACCTTTTGTGGCTTACCCTCCTTGTGGAGGGCATCAGTGATCATCTTCTGGACAACAGTCAAGTCAGCAGTCTTCCCCATGATTGTGGTTGTGTGTACTGAACTAGACCGAGAGATACACTGTGTTCATACTGTTTTACTCAAACTCGAAATGAAATATTCTAATATTTTGAGATGGGTTTTTTTTATGTTTTTGTACTGTATGCCATACTGATTACAATTAAAATAGAAAAATGCTTGGAACATTTTAGTTTATGTGTAATGAGTCTATAACATATAACAATTTTTGAGATGCACTAGTATATATATATATATATATATATATATATATATATATATATATATATATATATATACAGTGGTGCTTGAAAGTTTGTGAACCCTTCAGAATTTTCTATATTTCTGCATAAATATGACCTAAAACATCATCAGATTTTCACACAAGTCCTAAAAGTAGATAAAGAGAACCCAGTTAAACAAATGAGACAAAAATATTATACTTGGTCATTTATTCATTGAGGAAAATGATCCAATATTACATATCTGTGAGTGGCAAAAGTATGTGAACCTTTGCTTTCGGTATCTGGTGTGACCCCCTTGTGCAGCAATGACTGCAGCTAAATATTTCCGGTAACTGTTGATCAGTCCTGCACACTGGCTTGAAGGAATTTTAGCCCATTCCTCCATACAGAACAGCTTCAACTCTGGGATGTTGGTGGGTTTCCTCACATGAACTGCTTGCTTCAGGTCCTTCCACAACATTTCCATTGGATTAAGGTCAGGACTTTAACTTGGCCATTCCAAAACATTAACTTTATTCTTCTTTAACCATTCTTTGGTAGAACGACTTGTGTGCTTAGGGTCGTTGTCTTGCTGCATGACCCACCTTCTCTTGAGATTCAGTTCATGGACAGATGTCCTGACATTTTCCTTTAGAATTCGCTGGTATAATTCAGAATTCATTGTTCCATCAATGATGGCAAGCCGTCCTGGCCCAGATGCAGCAAAACAGGCCCGAACCATGATACTACCACCAACATGTTTCACAGATGGGATAAGGTTCTTATGCTGGAATGCAGTGTTTTCCTTTCTCCAAACATAACACTTCTCATTTAAACCAAATAGTTCTATTTTGGTCTCATCCATCCACAAAATATTTTTCCAATAGCCTTCTGGCTTGTCCACGTGATCTTTAACAAACTGCAGACAAGCAGCAATGTTCTTTTTGGAGAGCAGTGGCTTTCTCCTTGCAACCCTGCCATGCACACCATTGTTGTTCAGTGTTCTTCTGATGGTGGACTCATGAACATTAACATTAGCCAATGTGAGAGAGGCCTTCAGTTGCTTAGAAGTTACCCTGGGGTCCTTTGTGACCTCGCCGACTATTACACGCCTTGCTCTTGGAGTGATCTTTGTTGGTCGACCACTCCTGGGGAGGGTAACAATGGCCTTGAATTTCCTCCATTTGTACACAATCTGTCTGACTGTGGATTGGTGGAGTCCAAACTCTTTAGAGATGGTTTTGTAACCTTTTCCAGCCTGATGAGCATCAACAACACTTTTTCTGAGGTCCTCAGAAATCTCCTTTGTTCATGCCATGATACACTTCCACAAACATGTGTTGTGAAGATCAGACTTTGATAGATCCCTGTTCTTTAAATAAAACAGGGTGCCCACTCACACCTGATTGTCATCCCACTGATTGAAAACACCTGACTCTAATTTCACCTTCAAATTAACTGCTAATCCTAGAGGTTCACATACTTTTGCCACTCACAGATATGTAATATTGGATCATTTTCCTCAATAAATAAATGACCAAGTATAATATTTTTGTCTCATTTGTTTAACTGGGTTCTCTTTATCTACTTTTAGGACTTGTGTGAAAATCTGATGATGTTTTAGGTCATATTTATGCAGAAATACAGAAAATTCTAAAGGGTTCACAAACTTTCAAGCACCACTGTGTATATATATATATATATATATATATATATATATATATATATATATATATATATATATATCAGTGGCGGCTGGTAGTCTTTCAAACAGGGGAGGCTGGTCGGTTACGATATTTCCAGATTTTAAAAGAAAAAACACATCAATTTTGCCCATACTCTTGCCTCTGATCTGGCTGATTGTTGGCAGCGTCACAAACTGTGAAATAACAGGTTCTTTTGGCCCATTAGCCTACTGTCCAATATACATGATGGTGGTGTTGGGGGGGGGTATATATTAACATTTTATATTTTAAAATTGTGGCATGTTGTTTAAAAATTGACCTCGGCTGTGTTTTTGTTTAAAAATGTTTTCCAAATTGTAGCTGTGTTTAATTCATATCCAGAAAAACATATATTCCAATATAATATACTCAGCATAAACATTTTAAATAGATTCTATATTTTTGGTCCATCCATGACATATTACTAAAGTAGCCTATTTACTGTTGTTGATGTGGGTCACTTGCTGTTAGCCAATTCACTTTCTCGTACCAGGAGAGCTGAAAGGAACGAGTATTATTCCCTACCTTTTTCACCAAGTCAATTTGAGGCGTTGGTCTACCCTGCTCTTTAATTTTAATTTTTTCCTCGAAAGGAAGACTGGCAAATAGCTTCACCAAAATTAAATCAGCAATGCTTGGCATCCGTGTGCAGCTTTCTTGCTAGCTGACTAGCCCCCTCAAGTTCAAGTTCAGTCACTCAAATAAACGAAATTTCTGGAACTAAGATAGCAAACTTGACAACACTATATTTACACTTTATTTACAATGAAAATATATACAAACTAAAAAAGCTGGTAGAAACCGTATGTAATGAATGAAATCGAAATGTAAGCCGATCTCTTACAATACACCACAGCACTTGCGAATCCGCATGGGACTGAACTGATGTTGCCAGATACTGCTGACGTTATCCAGCCCAAAATATGTTCAAAACCAGCCAAAATGCACTTAAAACCGCCCTATTGGGCGGTAAACCTACCAATCTGGCAACACTGTACCGCTGCCTGTCTATAGTTGAAATGAGCTGTCAATCAAAGAAAATATCTGGCCGCTTTCACCAATCACCAGTCTCCTCGCGGAAACTGCCATGTCCCTCCCATGTGAGGCTCGGAGTCCATGAGCGGGCGTTTTCGCAGTATTTGTCCAATAACCGTCTTGCATTTTGAGATTGAAAAGCGCAGAGCTCCCAAATGCCGTTGAAGTCCACTGAGGCTGGGAGTCCGTGAGACTTCATGGGCGGGCGTTTTCGCAGTATTTGTCCAATAATCGTCTTGCATTTTGAGATCGACAAGCACATAGCTCCCAATCCACTGAGGCTGGGCTGCATCGCGCTGTCACGAGGGGGAAAAACTCACGCACACATTAGGCGAACTGGGGAAAGTTATAACGGAATGATTTCGCACTGTAGTTGGGTTGAGCACATATATTTATATGATTCTGGATCTGAAATAGCAATGTTATAAGGTCGGCTATAACATAAGCCTAGCACAATTCATCCTACACGATGTTCGTCATTTTTAGAGGAGGCTGAGCCTCCCTCGTTGTCTTAGAGCAATCGCCCATGATATGTATATATATTTACTTTTAAATTTACATAAAGACAGTTCTGGCTCTCGTAAGCACTTCAGTGAATCACTGAATCACTGACTCCCATCTTCTGCAGCATTTGTTGAGGAAAATTATACATGTGATTCACTGAATCACATCCTTTCAGCTCCTGTTTTATTTGTTCAGGAGAATCATACACACAAATCACTGACTTACTGAATCACACACAGTACATTAAGCTCCTGCGCATCAGTTCAGCATGAACCTGTATCTGATTGACTGAATCACAAAATCACAGAATCATATAATTTCAGTTCCTGTAGTATAGGTTCAGGAGCAGGGCTTTCCCCAAAGCGTGGATAGACGGCACTCCGCCGCACTGTCATTTGCACACTAAAAAAAAAAAATCCAATACCATAAATTGAACAATGCAGAGTACTTTCCGCACCTAAATATCTTCTATTCTCCTCTGAAAATGAGTAACAACTATAAAAATAGGAAGATATTGTAATATATTGGTCTAGACCTGGGCTATTCAATTGGCGGCCCTCGAGGCTATTTGTACCGGCCCTTTAAGTCATGTAAACAAGAGCGCTCTAAGAGCACAATATCCCCCTCCGGCAACTTGGCCATAACTCTGATAAAATGTGACTGAATTGAACAAAACTGCAATCTGGGTATTACCGACATATAACAAAAAATCCTGTCAAGTTTGGTGAAATTCCTCCACAAATTGTGAGAGGAGTTGATTTCAGAAGAACGTACACCCTCATGAAATTGTCAAACTACAAGTTATTTAATCAAGGGTCAAAATTCTGGTAAAATTTCCACAAACTAAATTAAATCGTAATATTCATATTACTGTCATATAACAAGGCCTTTTGCCAAGTTTCAAGAAATTCCTCCAAAAACTGCGAGAGGAGTTGATTTCAGAAGGTGAGCACTCTTTCCGGGACAGACAGACGGAAATCGCAATGACATAATCCCCCTTCGGGCCTTTCAGCCAGCGGGGGATAAAAAGCGAGAAGTTGATTCAGAAAGCAGGCAGTTAAACAGTGACTGGACAGGGAAGGACCTTTTCTTTGTCAATGTTGACGGAGAGTTTGCAGTGAAAGCGAAGGACCTGGTAACGTCATTAAATGAAGCGTCTTTACAACTCAAACTCATTGACATTCAGTGATCAGATGACCTGCGACAGTCATTACAGCCGGCAGGTTCTGAAAAGTTTTGGACTCATGATGACAGCCACGAGAAATTCCCTCCTTCAAGGGGTCTTGCTCTTTTTATCCTCACTGTGTTTGGCAGGACTTACACATGTGAACCGTCATTCTCACACATGAATGCCATTAAAAGTAATAACCACGCCTCCCTCACTGCCCACAACCTGCACCACTGCGTGTGTACTGCCCCGACCACACGCACACCTGACTTCACTGCTCCTGCTAAATCGAAAAAAATGTCATTTCTCTCATTAGATGGCAAATGTTGGCTGATTTTGAAATGTTTGATGAAATTTCAATAGAGTTACTTTGCCTTGATAAAACACTGCACTGACGTGTTGCCGTATGATTCCCCAGAGGAAACCATCAACTCTTAAACAGTCTTATCTTTGTCTTTCAGAAACAAATCAGCTCTTACACTGAGCTCAATCTCTCTCTCTCTCTCTCTCTCTCTCTCTCGCTCCTAAATGGATTTTTGGAGAAACAGATCAGAATTCAGTAAGATCTTATTTATTTATTTCTGTGAGACAAAGACAAGACTGTAGTCAGCAGTAATATTTCCCTCTGGGTCATTCCTTACTATACACTCGTCTTTTTTTGTTTTTTATACAGTTGTGTGCAATTAAGTCTTCGTTAAATGAGTGAAATTGTAAATGTGCCCTGACTCACCTGGACTGATTCCCTCACGTGCCGTTTAAATGTAGAAAGGCTTGGGCTTTTGTCTTTAAACAGTACAATGCACTGATGTTGTTACAAAATACAATCTATATCAGAACTTCTACGTTGTTGTTGTACTTTACTGTATCTGTTAATGTGATTACTCATATTTCAAGTGGTATTTCTCAGGCCCCTTATTTGGGATACTTTTCATGAACTGGCCCTCAATACAAACTAATTGAATAGCCCTGGTCTCGACTATCCTGGGACTCGACCCGGAAGTGAAAATAAAGGGTTTCGTTGCGTGCACTGACTGCCATTCACAACCAGACATAAAACCACATTCTTGGCGCTGGTCACTCGATGGCGCTGTTGTGTGATTTGACCTTGATTCTGTTCCTGGCATCCTGGAATTGGACAGTGAAGAGGCATGCTACGAAGTGTTTTCATTTCACATCTAATTTTGCCCTTTAAATTTTACCCCTCTGCATATTTGACAAGGTAAAAAACAGCAAATTTAATCATGTTGAATTGACTCAGCCTGAGACGCCACCAGAGTGCACCATTTGAAGTCTCTAATTTCAATATTTTCTGGAGGAACATGTCCCCAGGCCCCCCTGGCAGCCTTCGGGGCTCCACATCAGTAGCACCGCTCTGATATTTTTTTCTGGGGAAAGCCGTGAGGAGAATCGTGTACATCTGAATCACTGAATCACATATTCAGCTCTTCTGGGGTTCATTCCTGAGTGTCACTTTTGGCAACTTTTTGGCACTTTGGCAGCTGTGCCCCTGGTGTTGACTATTTAGTGCACTATGTGCAGTTTGGAACGCGGCCAGAGCTCTCGTGGTGAGCATTAAAGATTCAGCGTGATTGCTAATCACTTAGCCAGCAAGCTAATGATGCTAAACAACACATAATGCACATAAGTGAACTCTGAAACGCTATGTAGTGCAGCAGTGTGATTTAGGACGGAGTCTGTGTGTACAATGACGCTGTGATGTGGACTATGGAACGGAACAGAAACTCATCCTAACACACACACACACACACACACACACACACACACGGATCAGTATGAAAGGCCGTGGGCAGCGGAACAAAACCCACTTCACACACACTCCTCAGGAATTCCTTTATTGTGTAAACGTGGTCTAAGACGCCTGGAGAGGGGGTAGTGTGTGTGTGTGTGTGT
The DNA here is from genome assembly GCF_027579695.1 of Neoarius graeffei. Lineage (NCBI taxonomy): Eukaryota > Metazoa > Chordata > Actinopteri > Siluriformes > Ariidae > Neoarius > Neoarius graeffei. Next base: position 52,168,241 of record NC_083596.1, read on the forward strand.
GTGTGTGTGTGTGTAGCAGAATGCCTTAAAGGCACATGCCCTCGTTTTCTCTATGAAAATTCACGGCTCGACTCATCAGATTCTCGACCTTTAATAAGATTCAAATAAATTTTTCTTCTTTAACTTTCTTTCTCTTTGTTCTCTTTCTTTCATCTTCTTTTTGTGGGCGATCCATCATTTTACTTTCTCATGACTGTCTTTTGTTTATTCACTTTTCCTTTTTTCTCTTACTTTCTTTATTCCTCCATCCATCCAATCTCACTTTCTTTATTCCTCTTTTAATTTCTCTGTTTCTTTTCCCATCTGGCTCTTTCTTTCTTTCTTTCTTTCTTTCTTTCTTTCTTTCTTTCTTCCTTTCTTTCTCACTAACTCTGTATGGATCAGCAGGTAGCTGGTGTAATGACAAACTACCGTGTGTGTGTGTGTGTGTGTGTGTGTGTGTGTGTGTGTCCAGGCCCTGCTATTCTACCAACTGAAGTTAATCTCCTTGCTGTCACACCCGATTAGAACACAACTGATCACACACACACACACACACACACACACACACACACACACACACGAAAGCAGTCTGTTATCGTCAGTAAACTCCAGTATCACCATCACCAGTCAATATTTTCTAACACACACACACACACACACACACACACACACACACAGATAGCTGTTATCATAAGTGATACACTCTGAACACACACACCTGCTCTTTGCAATGCATACACACTCCATGCAGGTCAAAGGGCACTGACTGGTGCACATGATGTCATTAATTTCCTGTTTAAAGGCCATTTGGTGTGAGAGAGACTCCGCCCCCTGAGGTTATGTGACCACAGCACAGCAAACAACACTGTGGGCGTGTCCCAAACCACACACCCAACTCACTACAACACACAGGTGCCCTCAAACACCACAAGCGTGAGCTATTTCAATAACTCATTCACACACACACACACACTCTCTCTCTCTCTCTCTCTCCCCAGACCTGGAGATTAATTTATTATTTGAATAATAGAAAAAACCCTGCCCTGTGATGACCTGGCGACTTGTCTACTTGTCCGCCTTTCGCCCGTAGTCAGCTGGGATAGGCTCCAGCTCGCCTGCGACCCTGTAGAACAGGATAAAGCGGCTACAGATAATGAGATGAGAAAAAACCCTGATACTGTATGTAGGCTTGTGTGTGTGTGTGTGTGTGTGTGTGTGTGTGTGTGTGTGTGTGTGTGTGTGTGTGTTCATGAGGTTCTAAGATTCCACTCACAACTCTGTCGGTTCTGGTTCTTGGCTGTTGATGTATTTCCGTTAGTGAGGTCATGCTGTGTGTAATTACACTAATTTAACTGCTGTCATTTAAACATAACTGCACAGAGCACCTCACACACACACACACACACACACACACACACACACACACACACACACACACACACCAATATACACCACCTACTGCCTCACTCTGTGTGTGTGTTGTGATTAGAGGGGTGGAGGTGATTACACACATTTATAGCATCATAAACAGGAATGAGAGCTCAGACACAGAGTCTCCCGTGGATTTAACACACACACACACACACACACACACACGACCAACAGACATTTCATTCTTTTGGTTTATATGTGTTATTCGTGTGTCTTTCTTCCCAACCTGTGTGTGTGTGTGTGTGTGTGTGTGTGTGTGTGTGTGTGTGTGTGTGTGTGTGTGAGAGAAACTCTTAGTTCTCTCTCTCTCCCACTCTGACTCAGTGTCTCTCGCCCACTCCACTCACTTCCAAAATAAGTGCCCTAATTTTAGTGCCCTATCTTTCCACTGCTGTCTGAAAGAGACAGCCGCCCTCCACGCGCACACACACACCTTTTTCAGTCCCATGATTTTTGTCATATTTCATATGTATGACTGTAAAGTAACAGTAGAAAATAAAACCTGCACAGAGAGGCGAAACACAGACCTGAGGGCGGAGTTTGATCACAGCTGGAGGATATGACATCATACAATACGATACAAATATATGATACAATACAATCTGATATGTTACGATACAATAAACAACATAATTTGACACAATATCACTGTGATCAGTTACATCTTAAATATCGCGGGTATTGTCATCTATTTTTTATTCAGTGGGATTAGATTACACCCCAAATTCCAAACAAAAGTTATGACACTGTAAAATATAAATAAAAGCAGAATGTGATGAAATGCAAATCTTGGAAACCCTTTATTTCATTGAAAATAGTACAAAGACAACAAATCAAATGTTGAAACTGAGAAATTTTATTGTTTATTGAAAAATATTTGCTCATTTTGAATTTGATTCAGCAACATGTTTCAGAAAAGTTGGGACGCGGCGTGTTTACCACTGTGCTGCATCACCTCTACTTTTACCAACACTCTGTAAACATTTGGGAACTGAGGAGACCAATTGCTGTAGTTTTGAAAGAGAAATGTTGTCTCATTCTTGCCTGATATACAATTTCAGTTGCTCAATAGTTTGGGGTCTCCTTTGTCCTATTTTATGCTTCATAATGCACCAAATGTTTTAAATGAGAGACAGATCTGGACTGCAGCAGGCCAGTTTAGCACCTGGACTCTTTTACTACAGAGCCATGCAGTTGTAATTTGTGCAGAAAGTGGTTTGGCGTTGTCTTGCTGAAAGAAGGAAGGCCTTCCTTGAAAAAGATTTTGTCTGGATGGCAGCATGTTGCTCTGAAACGTGTTTATATCGTTCAGCATTAATGATGCCTTCCCAGATGTACAAGCTCCTCATGTCATGTGCACTAACGCCCCCTTATACCATCACAGATGCTGAATGCTTTTGAACTGTGCGCTGATAACACGCCAATTGGTCCCTCTCCTCTTTAGCCTGGAGGACGTGGGGTCCATGATTTCTAAAAATAATTTTTTGATTCGTAAGACCTCGGGACAGTTTTCCACTTCGCCTCAGTCCATTGTAAAAGAGCTTGGGCCCAGAGAAGGGGGCGGGGTTTCTGGATATTGTTCATATCTGGTTTTAACTTGCATGTGTGGATGCAGTAATGAAGTGTTTTCACAGACGATGGTTTTCTGAAGTGTTCCTGAGCCCATACAGTGATTTCCACTACAGACACGTGTCTGCTTTTAATGCAGTGTCTCCTGAGGGCCTGAAGATCACAGGCATCCAGTGTCAGTTTTCAGCCTTGTCTCTCACATACAGAGATTTCTCCAGATTCTCTGAATCCTTTAATGATATTATGGACCATAGATGATGTGATCCACAAATTTGTGCAGTTTTACATTGAGGAACGTTATTCTTAAATTGTTGCACTGTTTGCCCACGCAGTCTTTCACAGAGCGGTGAACCCCACCCCATCTTTACTTCTGAGAGACTCCGCCTCTCTGGGATGCTCTTTTTATACCCAATCATCTTACTCACCTGCTGACAATCAACCAAATTAGTTTTTTTAGCATTACACAACTTTTTCAGTCTTTTGTCACCCCTGTCCCAACTTTTCTGAAACTTGTTGCTGACATCAAATTCAAAATGAGCAAATATTTTTCAAAAAACAATAAAATTTCTATTTCAACATGTGATTTGTTGTCTTTGTACTATTTTCAGTGAAATATCGGGTTTCTATCATTTGTAAATCTTCACATTCTGTTATTTACAATTTTTTAGAAGCCGGGTTGTAGATTAGATGCAGCTGATCTGGGGTTCATAGTGTATCGCGACTAACACTGAAACGTTTCTTCAAGTTTATTAAAATCACTCGAGCTTTTGATTCTTTTCAGTTTAAAGTTATTTATTTTTGTATTATTTGTGATGTAAAGTTTTGTTTTTTTCTGTGGAAATGTCTTCAAGTTTAGAGATATGATGTTTTTGTCATATTGTGCGAACATCAACAAGAATCTAATCTAACAATCTCATGCAGATATAAATCTGATCCACAGTCCGTGTGTGTGCAGGGAGAGTGTGAACTGAGTCCTGAGAAATGCAACAGCAGTGTCACTTTCTCAAGCTTTCTGCAGAAAATTAACCCTTTCAGAGCCCCTGAGGGGAACGCTGCTCAAAAATAACACAGCACATACATGAGCCTTTTCTGCTTTCGCAAGTTTTTTATACACGTGCTTTGTTGTTGTTGTTGTTGTTGTTGTTGTTGCTGTTTTTCCCTCCAGCGTTTCCATGTCAATGTTTTATACAATAACATTCGAGTGATTCGAGGTGTCAGTGTGTACATATTTCACCTTCACAAAACTCACTGCAAACAACAAACAATAACAAGTGCTAATATGTTTAGCTTAGCATGTGTAGCGATAGACACCTCGCTAATGTTCTCGTACAGAGCCAGTTTAGCTTAGCGAGTTAGCGTCACAGAGATAACCCGCTCATTGCAGAGAACCGTGTGGTTCGTCTGCTGCGAAACGTCTTCTTCAGAGATCAGGATCTTTTGTAATGAAGTAAAATAGAATAATTTGCTGTGATTTCTGTCGCATCCTACAGAGCAGCTCCCTGAAGACGCACCGAGAGAAGCTTCTCGAGTTCAGAGAGAAAGCTTCTGTTTAATCCCTCAAGTAGACCCCGAGCTAAATCCCACACGACTCACCATCACACCGATATAGCGCAGACGTCTGTTATTCTACACACACAGAGTTACTCTGTAAACAAACATTAAGGAAGCTGAGAAAACACACACCAAATGGTGTGACCTCACACACACACACACACACACACACACATATGCATCAGTATTTTGGCACCTGCTGGATTGTTTTACAAGATGTTTATTGACGTCACAACCCCACAATACACGCGCGCGCGCACACACACACACACACACACACACACTGAGCTTCCAGCTGCTTCATCTCTCTTTCTCAGGTTCTGAGTCTGCAGTGTGTGTGTGTGTGTGTGTGTGTGTGTGTGTGTGTGTGTGTGTGAGAGACAGCTGTCCTCTTAAAGCCTTTATTGTGTCCTTATGGGAGATGATTGTGTAATTCAGAGCTCTGACAGCAGTGCAGCTGCAAATCACAGGTTTATTTATAAGTAACGCTCTCGCTCTGATACATTATGGTTTCTATAGTAACGGCTCAGTCACAGGGCGTGTCCAGTGGAGCTCCACTGATAATAAACAGATTAAATATGTGTGGAATCACTGATTTGTTGAAGTTTTCTAAAAGGAAGGAGAAATGATGTGTCTGTGTCGTTTCTGTAAGGAGTCTCCAGTGTGAGTGCTGTGTAACAGTCAGAGCTGGAACTGTAAGTTCTCTGACGTCTTCAGGACCGAGGAGTTTACACTTCTGTACAGTTTCTCAGGAACACGATGGAACAAGCTGCGATTTTATTTTTTGTCTGATTAAGTTCAGGAGAGAGAATAAAGAGAGTCTGCTGAGGGAACGAGTGTTTATAGCTGCTATAACGGCAGTGACAACAGGAACTCACTCGGTAAATGTAACTATAAACGGAGAAAAGTGTGTTTTATGTCGATAAAGATTTTTATTTCGTGATGAAGGAAACAGACGGTCAGTCGGTGACGTTGTGGAGATGAGAGGAGCTCAGACGCTCTCACACTATTTATTTGTTTGTGTAGGTCAGTAGGCGGTGATTATGTAAATGATAAAAGACACTTCTTGACTAACTTTAACAATTTCCTAATCACTTTCACTAACACACTGTGATGCTCTCAAGCACACACACACACGTTATAACCAGTCTGAGTACAACAGGATTAAACTCGCCTCATTCCTTCTGTGGAATTTTATTAAATTTAAACACACACACACACACACTCTCACTCTCTCTCTCTTACTTTCCTCTAAGGTATTTATAAGATGCCACATCACTGAATCACAAGTGGTTTTATTTAACACACACTTTGTCCAAACTCGCTCTGTGTGTGTGTGTGTGTGTGTGTGTGTGTGTGTGTGTGTGTGTGTGTGTGTGTGTGTGTGTGTGTGAGAGAGAGACTTGAGGGTTGTGAAATCTTTCTGTGTGTGTTATAGTGTAGTTAAGTTACAACTATACAAAACAATAATAATAATAATCATAATAATAGGTGTATAAATTATGTTTCTGTGCTCTGATGTCGTTTCACAGCAGACAGTAAAAGTTCCCAAAGTTTAAATCAGTGAAGTCGTTCTGAATGTAAACACGAGACGAGACATCACATCAGATCTGATTTTACTGTTCAGAGTTTTGAGGCTGAAATCTGACAATATTTTACAGTAAGATAAAAGTGTTAATGTTGTAAACGAGAGACGACTGAAACAATTTTACTTTTCTGATATCAAGACTGAACTCCTGAGTACGAGGACAAACTGAACACTGATCCTCCTCCACACCGCCTTCTTTATAAACTCCTCCACTTTACAATTAGCTTTAACTTCAAACTCTTCTCACTTCAGCTCCTGAACTCACTCACATTATAATCCACACAATAACATTCCAGTACCAGTACCAGTACCAGTACCTCCCTCAGAATCAGATCTATATCATCAACCCTAATCAAAGAAAATAAACAGTCAAGTCTCTTTACAGTGAAACGTCTCTAAATAATTCACTTCTTTCACAAACCCAATTCCAAACTGGAACAGAACCCCACCGCCGCTTTCTCCCATCACTCCCAGTCATTTTGCTGAGACTCATCCTGGTACCGGTGATGGTGATGGGTATTGGGTCAGTGCTGTCTGTAAAAGTCTTGACACTCATTAATTAATTTAATTTGTAAACGTAAATGTAATTCCTTATGAAATGTCTCTGAAAGAGCTCAGTAACCGTTACATCGTGTCTCAGTGTGAACAATTTCCACTAAACGTCTCGCGTCCAGACAAAAGAGGAACAAAGAGAGTTTTATATCAATCTGATATAAATCTGGATGAATTCGTATTTAAATATGATGTGTGTTTTATGCAGATTTACTTTTTACACACACACACACACTTCTCTCTGAACTGCTCCACTGGATCTCATTTTTTTCTCTTATTTAATTTTCTTTAGAATTTCTGTAGAATTATTTCTTCTAAACTTCTTTCAAAATAAAAGTGTATTCAGAGTTCAACAAAGTGAGATTTATGAAAAATAAGTTTTGTGCGTGTGTGTGTGTGTGTGTGTGTGTGTGTGTGTGTATTACACTATTATGAAACAGAACATTTAATAATATCTAAAATATAAAATCTAATAAGCATTTAATGAAATTAAAGACAAACAAAAAGGAAAAGACGAGTTAAAGGAAATAAAGTTCAGTGTTAATAAAGTTTTAATGTCAGTAAAGTGTGCGATGATCATGACATGAACGATCAGATCAGTTCGACATCACACTGATAACACACACACAGGTTCGGGGCCCTAACTGTAGTGTCCACTTCATCTCTCTCTTTCACACACACACAGAAGTGAGAAAATGATTTTAGTCAGTGAGATGTGTGTGTGTGTGTGTGTGTGTGTGTGTGTGTGTGTGTGTGTGTAAGTTTAAAGAGCTGCAACTGTGACTTCAGCACAAAGATATTCAAACACACACACACACACACACACACACACACACACACACACACACTGTAACATGTCTCATTAAGAAAATGTTTAGGTCTGACTTTAGAATAATGCAGAATGCGTCTGTCCCAAATATTAAACAAAAAAATTTTAATGGTTTTGGATTTTATCACCACAACACTATTAATTTATTTTTTGTTTATTTTGGTTTTACTTCAGTAACTGACACAAACAAATTAAACAAGACTAATAAAATGTACAAACCTTAAAACTCATGAACTGGAACACAAACACAAAGTGAGTGATGCTGGAGAGTGTGTGTATGAGTGTGTGTGTGTGTGTGTGTGTGTGTGTGTGTGTGTGATATCACAGTTTATTATATCATCAGTTTAACACACAATCACACGTATAATTTTGTTCACTATTTATTACACTATTTAGTGCCCTACATAGGGAACATGAAGCTGAGTCCTTTGTTGAGTGTTTAGTGCACTACAGTTAGTGTCCCCTGTATTTAGTGCACTACAGTTAGTGTCCTGTGTCTGTAGTGCACTACAGTTAGTGTCCTGTGTCTGTAGTGCACTCTGTAGTGTATTCAGTGTCTGTAGTTTGCTTGCTTCTGTTCAATCCTTAAATCACTCCCTACAGGATATAAAACATTTTTTTCACTATGTAGTGCACTTATCAAGGGAACAAGACTCTCACTAATACACACACAGTGGCCTTTACTTCATACACACACTACTGTAGTGTGTGTGTGTGTGTGTGTGTGTGTTCAGAGGTTTTTCTCTTTTCCTTTTTCTATTCATCCCTTTTTTACTTCTTTTCTCTGAATTTTTCATCTCGTTTTATTTCTTTTTATTCTTTCAGTCTTTTCTCATTCTCTCATTTTCTTACTTCTCTTATTTTTTCTCTCATTATTACTTATTTCTTTTTCCTTTTTGTTCACTTTTTCACTGATGAATTTTATTCTCTCTCTCTCTGTTCTTGTTCTTTCCTTTTTGATCCTTTCCTTTGTCCTCTTTTCTTCTCCCTTCATCACTTATTTCTGTAATTTTCTCTCATCTTTCCTCTGTTTTGTTTATTCTTTTAATCTCTGGGTTTTTTTTTACTTCATCTCTCTTTTATTCTCTTTTTCATCTGTTCCTTTTTCTTCCTTTTCTTCTTTTCAGTGTTTTGTTTCTGGAGTTTTCGCTGATATTTTATTTTCTCTTTTTCTTATTCTCTTGTTTGACTTTTGTACACACACACACACACTCACACACTCACACACACACACACACTCACACACACACACACACTTACTTGGAGTTGTTTGAGCTCCAGATGACGGACTCGAGCGCTTTGGCCTGCAGCGCGGTGACCCGCAGCAGCACCGCGAGGATCCACAGCGGGACTGTCCCACTGCACACACCACCGTCCATCTTCTCTCTCTGTCTCTCACACACACACACACACACACACACACACACACTGTCTCTCTCTCACACACACACACACACACACACACACACTGTCTCTCTCTCACACAGCTTAAACCCGATCTGATGATGAAGAGGATGATGATGATACCATCCGGTCCCGCGCGCACCACACGGTCAGTGAAGAAGAAAAGTTTCCTGAAATCCCGCTTGCTGAACTCCTGCAGAGAAACTGCTGTCCCGGTCCGAGCCGCGGTACCGGAGGCGGTGTTACACCCGCTTTATTCCACACATGTTCCAGGGCACCGAACCCGTCCGAGCCCTCAGCACCGCCGGCTCACTGGGAGTTGGGTTATTCAGAGCCGCTCGCTGGGAGTTGGGTTATTCAGAGCCGCTCGCTGGGAGTTGGGTTATTCAGAGCCGCTCACTGGGAGTTGGGTTATTCAGAGCCGGTCGCTGGGAGTTGGGTTATTCAGAGCCGCTCGCTGGGAGTTGGGTTATTCAGAGCCGCTCGCTGGGAGTTGGGTTATTCAGAGCCGCTCGCTGGGAGTTGGGTTATTCAGAGCCGGTCGCTGGGAGTTGGGTTATTCAGAGCCGGTCGCTGGGAGTTGGGTTATTCAGAGCCGGTCGCTGGGAGTTGGGTTATTCAGAGCCGCTCGCTGGGAGGATTTTATTCACAGCTGGAGAGAAAAACAAAAAACACTCAGCTGCAGTTTCCCCGAAGCTCTAAACTGCGCGCGCGCCGCTCCAACCGGGCTGCGCTGCGCCTCGCGCTCTCCTGCGCTCCCACAGCCTCATTTCCTCACGCGCACATCACCCAGATCCATGCAGCGCGCGCGGATCAACACACACACACACACACACACACACACACACACACACACACTCTTACATGCACATACACACACTCTTACACACACTCTTACACACACACACACTCTTACACACACACACTCTTACACACACTCTTACACACACTCTTACACACACACACTCTTACACACACTCTTACACACACACACACTCTTACACACACACACTCTTACACACACTCTTACACTCTTACACACACTCTTACACACACACACTCTTACACACACACACACACACACTCTTACACACACGCGACATCCAGAGCGCGCATATCCTCGCGCACCACATTCAGTGCAGCTCCTCTGCTTTAAATGCGTCCTCTGTCCGGTAACGGTCCGGTCCCGCGCGCGCGCACTCACTCACTCACTCATCCACACTCACGCGCTCCGAGCGTCTGCTATTGTGCGACACGCGGCTGTGGACTGGTGCAGGCGCTTCTCTCACACACACACACACACGCCCCGCCCACAGCACCCCTCACACCAATCACAGTAGCCAGTAGAGCTCCTCCTGCTCCTGGTTGCCAGGTGGAGTGGAACTCCACAGCTCAGGTGTGCTCAGGTTCCTCCTGGTTCAGCTGCAGGAACCTGAACTCATCCAGCTGTGTTCCACTGACAAGGTGCCGGTGCTGAATATACAACCAGTTCCTCACATTTCAACTGAATAAAGGCTGGTGCCGGGACGGAAAAGCACCACTGACTTCCATCTCAAAGCTGGAACTGCTGATGTCAGAGCCTGTGGGAGGAGCTACTCCAGGAACTTCACCACCATTTTGATAAAACATGAGTGAAATCAGAAATCACTACCATCAAAGGCAAGATATAATGACTTTAAAAGTAAATTTATAAACAGTACAGAAGATGTGTTCCATCTGTGAATGTTACTCCAGACCTGGGAAGGACATGAGAAGAAGAAGAAGAAGAAGAAGAAGAAGAAGAAGAAGTCTCATTCCTTTCAACTTCAGTTATTATTATTTTATTTGTCTTTTTACATCAAAACATAAAAATATAAAATGACAGGTGTAGTGTCTCTGAATGTGATAAAGAGAAAAAAAATCCAAGCTCTGTGTGTGTGTGTGGGGGGGGGGGGGGGTGCCCCTCTACCCCAGCCATCTGCACTTGAAGAGCCTGGAGTTTTTCTTTACCACATCCAAAGACAAATGTTACCATGGTAACTAACACAGACTAATACTAAAACTAAAATAAGAACTAACACCAACTCCAACTCTAAAACTAACACTAACTCTAATATTCAAACTAACTCTAAAACTAATCTGTGGTTGGTAGAAGAGAGCAACTGGACTTGCTTGAAGATTCTTGAAAACGTTTCGCCTCTCATCCGAAAGGCTTCCTCAGTTCTGTCAGACTAATAGGGAGTATCAGGTATTTCTCCTCTCATGGATCATCAT
>NC_083596.1:52184399-52201899 GCF_027579695.1 Neoarius graeffei
TTTTTACATTTGAGGAGTCTGAACTCTGGAGAGTTGGAACGTTGGGAAAGGCGGAGAATTTCTGTCCTGCTGTGACAGAACAGATCACTTCTGTCCAAAAACAGCTGTGCTGATGTTTTCCTTCCAAACAGCAGCATTCTTCAGGAACAGAGTAAGTGTTTAAAACATTAACACACACACACACACACACACACACACACACACACACACACACACACACACATACACACACACACATACACATACACACACACACACAGACTCAGTCTGGCATCCTGAACATGCCTCAGTTTAAAAACACGCACGCAGCAGTGTGGGGCATAATTACTTTTATTTATGATTTTATTTTTAGCTGTAAAAACATCAGAGCTGCAGATGAACTGCAGAAAGAGGAGAAGAGATCGAATCAAACCCACCACGCTCTGACTTTACTATCAAACCCACCACGCTCTGACTTTACTATCAAACCCACCAGACTCTGACTTTACTATCAAACCCAGCATGCTCTGACTTTAACCCAGCATGCTCTGACTTTACTATAAAACCCACCACACTCTGACTTTACGATCAAATAGATGGTGCTCTTATTTTAGTATCAGAGCCAGCCCATTCTGACGTTACTATCAAACACGTGGTGCTCTGATGTTACTATCAAACCCATCAGGCACTGGCTATACTATCAAACCCACATTATTCTGACTTTACTGTCAAACCCACCACACTCTGACTTTACTATCAAACCATGGCTCGAAATTCACGGTGGTCTGGTTGCCTGAGGCGAGTTAATTTGTCATTTGGCGGGTAATTCCTGTCACTAGCCAGCCTGGCTGGCTAGTTGAAAATAAAAAATATATATGAAGCGAAGATTCAGACACACCATCAACTAAAGCCACCACATATTAAGCGCGTGCCGTGTCTGCGTTAATCGATGTGTTTATCAGCAGGACGGAAAATACCGAAGAATTCCGAATCACATCGTGTGCAAGTCAGGCTGTCGGTTTTTTCACTACTGCGCATGCATATAACGCATCTCGTTGAATATCGCGGTAATCACGTTATCAAATTCAATAGATGTGGCCACATTATCGCCCATTTAAACACATGTTTTTGTTGTTGTTTACATCTACATCTGCCAAAGCTACGTTGCGATGTGGAATTTTCTGAAAGGTGTACAGAAACCGCCAGAGACGGGGACAAAGCGACCTCGGTCTGAAGAGGAGAAAAAGGCCGCCGATAAAGCGTACGATAAGGAGAAACAACAAAGGACTTATAAGCAAATGTGGGAGCAGGGTTGGCCTTGGCTGTGATACGATTTTCATGGAATAATTAATTTTTTTCAAGTTGATTCCTAGTAAATATGAAGCTCCTAATGCTTTCTCTCTCATAAGTGGTTAAATACAGAAAGCATGTTGGACATATTTTGGGTGCTATAGTCATGATAGTAAGTATATTTGCTTTCAATACTCATACACCAAGTTGCCAGGTTTTCCAATATATTATTATTTGTTGATATTATATTATGGTGCTCTGTGTTGTTCTCATTTATGTATTTAACAACAGTATCAAAATACTCAGGTCTTGAAATAAATGCACATTAGTCATGAACAATGGTAACTACTCTCTTTTGCGTTATTTTTGACAGAAGTAAAATTCATACATGAACAAATTTTGGCGAGTTGATTTTCTGTTTGGCGAGTTACTTTGGAAGGGAACTAGTCTGGCTGGCTGGTGAAAAAATATATATGAATTTCTAGGCCTGTATCAAACCCACCACACTCTGACTTTACTTTCAAATCCAGCATGCTCTGACTTTACTATCAAACCCACCACGTTCTGACTTTACTATAAAACTCAAAACATTCTACAACCCCGATTCCAAAAAAGTTGGGACAAAGTACAAATTGTAAATAAAAATGGAATGCAATAATTAAAAAATCTCAAAAACTGATATTGTATTCACAATAGAACATAGACAACATATCAAATGTCAAAAGTGAGACATTTTGAAATTTCATGCCAAATATTGGCTCATTTGAAATTTCATGACAGCAACACATCTCAAAAAAGTTGGGACGGGGCAATAAGAGGCTGGAAAAGTTAAAGGTACAAAAAAGGAACAGCTGGAGGACCAAATTGCAACTCATTAGGTCAATTGGCAATAGGTCATTAACATGACTGGGTATAAAAAGAGCATCTTGGAGTGGCAGCGGCTCTCAGAAGTAAAGATGGGAAGAGGATCACCAATCCCCCTAATTCTGCGCCGACAAATAGTGGAGCAATATCAGAAAGGAGTTCGACAGTGTAAAATTGCAAAGAGTTTGAACATATCATCATCTACAGTGCATAATATCATCAAAAGATTCAGAGAATCTGGAAGAATCTCTGTGCGTAAGGGTCAAGGCCGGAAAACCATACTGGGTGCCCGTGATCTTCGGGCCCTTAGACGGCACTGCATCACATACAGGCATGCTTCTGTATTGGAAATCACAAAATGGGCTCAGGAATATTTCCAGAGAACATTATCTGTGAACACAATTCACCGTGCCATCCGCCGTTGCCAGCTAAAACTCTATAGGTCAAAGAAGAAGCCGTATCTAAACATGATCCAGAAGCGCAGACGTCTTCTCTGGGCCAAGGCTCATTTAAAATGGACTGTGGTAAAGTGGAAAACTGTTCTGTGGTCAGACGAATCAAAATTTGAAGAAGTTCTTTATGGAAATCAGGGACGCCGTGTCATTCGGACTAAAGAGGAGAAGGACGACCCAAGTTGTTATCGGCGCTCAGTTCAGAAGCCTGCATCTCTGATGGTATGGGGTTGCATTAGTGCGTGTGGCATGGGCAGCTTACACATCTGGAAAGACACCATCAATGCTGAAAGGTATATCCAGGTTCTAGAGCAACATATGCTCCCATCCAGACGACGTCTCTTTCAGGGAAGACCTTGCATTTTCCAACATGACAATGCCAAACCACATAGTGCATCAATTACAGCATCATGGCTGCATAGAAGAAGGGTCCGGGTACTGAACTGACCAGCCTGCAGTCCAGATCTTTCACCCATAGAAAACATTTGGCGCATCATAAAACGGAAGATACGACAAAAAAGACCTAAGACAGTTGAGCAACTAGAATCCTACATTAGACAAGAATGGGTTAACATTCCTATCCCTAAACTTGAGCAACTTGTCTCCTCAGTCCCCAGACGTTTACAGACTGTTGTAAAGAGAAAAGGGGATGTCTCACAGTGGGAAACATGGCCTTGTCCCAACTTTTTTGAGATGTGTTGTTGTCCTGAAATTTAAAAATCACCTAATTTTTCTCTTTAAATGATACATTTTCTCAGTTTAAACATTTGATATGTCATCTATGTTCTATTCTGAATAAAATATGGAATTTTGAAACTTCCACATCATTGCATTCCGTTTTTATTTACAATTGGTACTTTGTCCCAACTTTTTTGGAATCAGGGTTGTAACTTTAATATCAAACCCACCATGTTCTGACTTTAATATCAAACCCGCCATATTCTGACTTTACTATAAAACCCACCACACTCTGATTTTACTATCAAAACCTACCACATTCTGACATTACTATCAAGCACACCAGGCTCTGACTTTACTATCAAACCAACCACATCCTGACTTTACTATCAAACCCATCACATTCTGACTTTACTATCAAGCACACCAGGCTCTGACTTTACTATCAAACCCACCACACCCTGACTTCACTATCAAACCCATCACATTCTGACTTTACTATCAAACCTAACACATTCTATCATTAATATCAAACCCACCATATTCTGACTTTACTATCAAACCCACCACATTCTGACTTCACTATCAAACCCATCACATTCTGACTTTACTATCAAACCCAACACATTCTAACATTAATATCAAACCCACCATATTCTGACTTTACTATCAAACCCACCATGTTCTGACTTTACTATCAAGCACACCACACCCACACTTTACTATCAAAACCCAGCATGCTCTGACTACTTACAAATCCACCACATTATGACTTTACTATCAAACCCAACTCATTCTGACTTTACTATCAAACCCACCACATCCTGACTTTACTATCAAACCCACCACATCCTGACTTTACTATCAAACCCACTACAAAGTGACTTTACTATAAAACCCACCACATTCTGACTTTACGATGAAATCAATCACATTCTGACTTTACTATAAAACCCAAAACGTTCTAACTTTAATATCAAACCCACAATGTTCTGACTTTAATATCAAACCCACCGTGTTCTGACTTTAATATTGAACCTGCCATGTTCTGACTTTACAATCAAACCCACCACATCCTGACTTTACTATCAAACCCACCACATCCTGACTTTACTATCAAACCCACCACATCCTGACTTTACTATCAAACCACCACAAAGTGACTTTACTATAAAACCCACCACATTCTGACTTTACGATCAAATCAATCACATTCTGACTTTACTATAAAACCCAAAACGTTCTAACTTTAATATCAAACCCACCATGTTCTGACTTTAATATTGAACCTGCCATGTTCTGACTTTACTATCAAGCACACCACACCCTGACTTTACTATCAAAACCCAGCATGCTCTGACTACTTACAAACCCACCACACCCTGACTTTACTATTAAACCCAACACATTCTGACTTAACTATAAAGCCCACCACGTTCTGACTTTACTATCAAAACCCAGCCTGCTCTGACTTTACTATCAAACCGATCACACCCTGACTTTACTATAAAACCCACGACACCCTGACTTTACTATCAAACCCACCACACCCTGACTTTACTATCAAAACCAAGCATGCTCAGACTTTACTTTCAAGCCCACCACGTTCTGACTTTACTATCAAACCCACCACATCCTGACTTTACTATCAAAACCCAGCATGCTCGGACTTTACTATCAAACCCATCACACCCTGACTTTACTATCAAACACAGCACACCCTGACTTTACTATCAAACCCATCACACCCTGACTTTACTATCAAAACCCATCACACCCTGACTTTACTATCAAACCCACCACACCCTGACTTTACTATCAAAACCCAGCATGCTCGGACTTTACTATCAAACCCATCACACCCTGACTTTACTATAAAAACCCAGCATGCTTGGACTTTACTATCAAACCCATCACACCCTGACTTTACTATCAAACCCACCACACCCTGAATTTACTATCAAACCCATCACACCCTGACTTTACTATCAAAACCCAGCATGCTCGGACTTTACTATCAAACCCATCACACCCTGACTTTACCATCAAAACCCAGCATGCTCGGACTTTACTTACAAACCCACCACATTCTGACGTTACCATCAAAACCACCACATTCTGACTTTACTATCAAACTCACCACACCCTGACTTTACTATAAAACGCATCACACCCTGACTTTACTATCAAACCCACCACACCCTGACTTAACTATAAAACCCACCACACCCTGACTTTACTATCAAAACCCAGCATGCTCGGACTTTGCTATCAAACCCACCACATTCTGACTTTACTATCAAGCACAGGCTCTGACTTTACTATCAAACCCACCATATCCTGACTTTACTATCAAACCCACCACATTCTGACATTACTATCAAGCACACCAGGCTCTGACTTTACTATCAAACCAACCACATCCTGTCTTTACTATAAAACCCACCACATTCTGACTTTACGATCAAATCAATCACATTCTGACTTTACTATCAAAACCCATCACACCCTGACTTTACTATCAAACCCATCACACCCTGACTTTACTATCAAAACCCAGCATGCTCGGACTTTGCTATCAAACCCACCACATTCGACTTTACTATCAAGCACATGCTCTGACTTTACTATCAAACCAACCACATCCTGACTTTACTATCAAACCCACCACATTCTGACATTACTATCAAGCACACCAGGCTCTGACTTTACTATCAAACCAACCACATCCTGACTTTACTATCAAACCCACCACATTCTGACTTTACTATCAATCACACCAGGCTCTGACTTTACTATCAAACCCACCACATTCTGACTTTACTATCAAACCCATCACACCATGACTTTGCTATCAAACCCATCACATTCTGACTTTACTATCAAACCCAACATGCTCTGATGTTACCATCAAGCCCACCATCTTCTGACTTTACACTCAAACCCACCACGTTCTGACTTTACTATAAAACCCACCACACCCTGACTTTACTATCAAACCCATCACACCATGACTTTACTATCAAAACCCAGCATGCTTGGACTTTACTATCAAACCCATCACACCCTGACTTTACTATCAAACCCACCATGTTCTGGCTTTACTATCAAAACCCAGCATACTCTGACTTTACTTTAAAACCCACCACATTCTGACTTTACTATCAAACCCAGCATGCTCGGACTTTACTATCAAACCCACCACATCCTGACTTTACTATCAAACCCACCACACCCTGACTTTACTATCAAACCCATCACACCCTGACTTTACTATCAAAACCCATCACACCCTGACTTTACTATCAAACCCATCACACCCTGACTTTACTATCAAAACCCAGCATGCTCGGACTTTGCTATCAAACCCACCACATTCTGACTTTACTATCAAGCACATGCTCTGACTTTACTATCAAACCAACCACATCCTGACTTTACTATCAAACCCACCACATTCTGACATTACTATCAAGCACACCAGGCTCTGACTTTACTATCAAACCCACCACATCCTGACTTTACTATCAAACCCACCACATTCTGACTTTACTATCAAGCACACCAGGCTCTGACTTTACTATCAAACCCACCACATTCTGACTTTACTATCAAACCCATCACACCATGACTTTACTATCAAACCCATCACATTCTGACTTTACTATCAAACCCAACATGCTCTGATGTTACCATCAAGCCCACCATCTTCTGACTTTACACTCAAACCCACCACGTTCTGACTTTACTATAAAACCCACCACACCCTGACTTTACTATCAAACCCATCACACCATGACTTTACTATCAAAACCCAGCATGCTCGGACTTTACTATCAAAGCCATCACACCCTGACTTTACTATCAAACCCACCATGTTCTGGCTTTACTATCAAAACCCAGCATACTCTGACTTTACTTTAAAACCCACCACATTCTGACTTTACTATCAAACCCAGCATGCTCGGACTTTACTATCAAACCCATCACACCCTGACTTTACTATAAAACCCACCACATCCTGACTTTACTATCAAACCCACCACACCCTGACTTTACTATCAAACCCATCACACCCTGACTTTACTATCAAAACCCATCACACCCTGACTTTACTATCAAACCCATCACACCCTGACTTTACTATCAAAACCCAGCATGCTCGGACTTTACTATCAAACCCATCACACCCTGACTTTACTATCAAACCCAGCACACCCTGACTTTACTATCAAACCCATCACACCCTGACTTTACTATCAAAACCCATCACACCCTGACTTTACTATCAAACCCACCACACCCTGACTTTACTATCAAAACCCAGCATGCTCGGACTTTACTATCAAACCCATCACACCCTGACTTTACTATAAAAACCCAGCATGCTTGGACTTTACTATCAAACCCATCACACCCTGACTTTACTATCAAACCCACCACACCCTGACTTTACTATCAAACCCATCACACCCTGACTTTACTATCAAAACCCAGCATGCTCGGACTTTACTATCAAACCCATCACACCCTGACTTTACCATCAAAACCCAGCATGCTCGGACTTTACTTACAAACCCACCACATTCTGACGTTACCATCAAAACCACCACATTCTGACTTTACTATCAAACTCACCACACCCTGACTTTACTATAAAACGCATCACACCCTGACTTTACTATCAAACCCACCACACCCTGACTTAACTATAAAACCCACCACACCCTGACTTTACTATCAAAACCCAGCATGCTCGGACTTTGCTATCAAACCCACCACATTCTGACTTTACTATCAAGCACAGGCTCTGACTTTACTATCAAACCCACCATATCCTGACTTTACTATCAAACCCACCACATTCTGACATTACTATCAAGCACACCAGGCTCTGACTTTACTATCAAACCAACCACATCCTGTCTTTACTATAAAACCCACCACATTCTGACTTTACGATCAAATCAATCACATTCTGACTTTACTATCAAAACCCATCACACCCTGACTTTACTATCAAACCCATCACACCCTGACTTTACTATCAAAACCCAGCATGCTCGGACTTTGCTATCAAACCCACCACATTCGACTTTACTATCAAGCACATGCTCTGACTTTACTATCAAACCAACCACATCCTGACTTTACTATCAAACCCACCACATTCTGACATTACTATCAAGCACACCAGGCTCTGACTTTACTATCAAACCAACCACATCCTGACTTTACTATCAAACCCACCACATTCTGACTTTACTATCAAGCACACCAGGCTCTGACTTTACTATCAAACCCACCACATTCTGACTTTACTATCAAACCCATCACACCATGACTTTGCTATCAAACCCATCACATTCTGACTTTACTATCAAACCCAACATGCTCTGATGTTACCATCAAGCCCACCATCTTCTGACTTTACACTCAAACCCACCACGTTCTGACTTTACTATAAAACCCACCACACCCTGACTTTACTATCAAACCCATCACACCATGACTTTACTATCAAAACCCAGCATGCTTGGACTTTACTATCAAACCCATCACACCCTGACTTTACTATCAAACCCACCATGTTCTGGCTTTACTATCAAAACCCAGCATACTCTGACTTTACTTTAAAACCCACCACATTCTGACTTTACTATCAAACCCAGCATGCTCGGACTTTACTATCAAACCCACCACATCCTGACTTTACTATCAAACCCACCACACCCTGACTTTACTATCAAACCCATCACACCCTGACTTTACTATCAAAACCCATCACACCCTGACTTTACTATCAAACCCATCACACCCTGACTTTACTATCAAAACCCAGCATGCTCGGACTTTGCTATCAAACCCACCACATTCTGACTTTACTATCAAGCACATGCTCTGACTTTACTATCAAACCAACCACATCCTGACTTTACTATCAAACCCACCACATTCTGACATTACTATCAAGCACACCAGGCTCTGACTTTACTATCAAACCCACCACATCCTGACTTTACTATCAAACCCACCACATTCTGACTTTACTATCAAGCACACCAGGCTCTGACTTTACTATCAAACCCACCACATTCTGACTTTACTATCAAACCCATCACACCATGACTTTACTATCAAACCCATCACATTCTGACTTTACTATCAAACCCAACATGCTCTGATGTTACCATCAAGCCCACCATCTTCTGACTTTACACTCAAACCCACCACGTTCTGACTTTACTATAAAACCCACCACACCCTGACTTTACTATCAAACCCATCACACCATGACTTTACTATCAAAACCCAGCATGCTCGGACTTTACTATCAAACCCATCACACCCTGACTTTACTATCAAACCCACCACACCCTGACTTTACTATCAAACCCATCACACCCTGACTTTACTATCAAAACCCATCACACCCTGACTTTACTATCAAACCCATCACACCCTGACTTTACTATCAAAACCCAGCATGCTCGGACTTTGCTATCAAACCCACCACATTCTGACTTTACTATCAAGCACATGCTCTGACTTTACTATCAAACCCACCACATTCTGACTTTACTATCAAACCCATCACACCATGACTTTACTATCAAACCCACCACATTCTGACTTTACTATCAAACCCAACACGCTCTGATGTTACCATCAAGCCCACCATGTTCTGACTTTACTCTCAAACCCACCACGTTCTGACTTTACTATAAAACCCACCACACCCTGACTTTACTATCAAACCCACCACACCCTGACTTTACTATCAAACCCATCACACCATGACTTTACTATCAAAACCCAGCATGCTTGGACTTTGCTATCAAACCCACCACATTCTGACTTTACTATCAAGCACATGCTCTGACTTTACTATCAAACCAACCACATCCTGACTTTACTATCAAACCCACCACATTCTGACATTACTATCAAGCACACCAGGCTCTGACTTTACTATCAAACCCACCACATCCTGACTTTACTATCAAACCCACCACATTCTGACTTTACTATCAAGCACACCAGGCTCTGACTTTACTATCAAACCCACCACATTCTGACTTTACTATCAAACCCATCACACCATGACTTTACTATCAAACCCATCACATTCTGACTTTACTATCAAACCCAACATGCTCTGATGTTACCATCAAGCCCACCATCTTCTGACTTTACACTCAAACCCACCACGTTCTGACTTTACTATAAAACCCACCACACCCTGACTTTACTATCAAACCCATCACACCATGACTTTACTATCAAAACCCAGCATGCTCGGACTTTACTATCAAACCCATCACACCCTGACTTTACTATCAAACCCACCATGTTCTGGCTTTACTATCAAAACCCAGCATACTCTGACTTTACTTTAAAACCCACCACATTCTGACTTTACTATCAAACCCAGCATGCTCGGACTTTACTATCAAACCCATCACACCCTGACTTTACTATCAAACCCATCACACCATGACTTTACTATCAAAACCCAGCATGCTCGGACTTTACTATCAAACCCATCACACCCTGACTTTACTATCAAACCCACCACACCCTGACTTTACTATCAAACCCATCACACCCTGACTTTACTATCAAAACCCATCACACCCTGACTTTACTATCAAACCCATCACACCCTGACTTTACTATCAAAACCCAGCATGCTCGGACTTTGCTATCAAACCCACCACATTCTGACTTTACTATCAAGCACATGCTCTGACTTTACTATCAAACCCACCACATTCTGACTTTACTATCAAACCCATCACACCATGACTTTACTATCAAACCCACCACATTCTGACTTTACTATCAAACCCAACACGCTCTGATGTTACCATCAAGCCCACCATGTTCTGACTTTACTCTCAAACCCACCACGTTCTGACTTTACTATAAAACCCACCACACCCTGACTTTACTATCAAACCCACCACACCCTGACTTTACTATCAAACCCATCACACCATGACTTTACTATCAAAACCCAGCATGCTTGGACTTTACTATCAAACCCATCACACCCTGACTTTACTATCAAACCCACCATGTTCTGGCTTTACTATCAAAACCCAGCATGCTCGGACTTTACCATCAAACCCATCACACCCTGACTTTACTATCAAACCCACCATGTTCTGGCTTTACTATCAAAACCCAGCATACTCTGACTTTACTTTAAAACCCAACACATTCTGACTTTACTATCAAACCCACCACATTCTGACTTTACTATAAAACCCAGCATGCTCGGACTTTACTATCAAACCCATCACACCCTGACTTTACTATCAAAACCCAGCATGCTCAGACTTTACTTACAAACCCACCACGTTCTGACGTTACCATCAAAACCACCACATTCTGACTTTACTATCAAACTCACCACACCCTGACTTTACTATAAAACCCACCACACCCTGACTTTACTATCAAACCCATCACACCCTGACTTTACTGTCAAAACTCAGCATGCTCGGACTTAACTTACAAACCCACCACGTTCTGACTTTACTATCAAACCCACCACACTCTGACTTTATTATCAAAATCCAGCATGTTCTAACTTTACTATCAAACCCACCACACCCTGACTTTATTATCAAACCCACCACATTCTGACTTTACTATCAAGCACACCAGGCTCTGACTTTACTGTAAAACCCACCACATTCCGACTTTACTATCAAACCCACCACGTTCTGACTTTACTATCAAACCACCACACCCTGACTATGCAATCAAAATCCAGCCTGCTCTGACATTACTTACAAACCCACCATGTTCTGACTTTACTATCAAACCCATCACACCCTGACTTTACTATAAAACCCACCACACCCTGACTTTACTATCAAAACCCAGCATGCTTGAACTTTACTATCAAACCCATCACACCCTGACTTTACTATCAAACCCACCATGTTCTGGCTTTACTATCAAAACCCAGCATACTCTGACTTTACTTTAAAACCCAACACATTCTGACTTTACTATCAAACCCATCACACCCTGACTTTACTATCAAAACTCAGCATGCTCGGACTTAACGTACAAACCCACCATGTTCTGACATTACCATCAAACCCACCATGTTCTGACTTTACTATCAAAACCCAGCATGCTCTGACTTTATTATCAAACCCACCACACTCTGATTTTATTATCAAAACCCAGAATGCTCTGACTTTACTATCAAACCCACCATGTTCTGGCTTTACTATCAAAACCCAGCATACTCTGACTTTACTTTAAAACCCACCACATCCTGACTTTACTATCAAACCCACCACACCCTGACTATGCGATCAAAATCCAGCCTGCTCTGACATTACTTACAAACCCACCATGTTCTGACTTTACTATCAAAACCCAGCATGCTCTGACTTTAATATCAAACCCACTATGTTCTGACTTTACTATGAAAACCCACCACATTCTGACTTTACTTACAAACCCACCACATTCTGACTTTACTATCAAAACCCAGCATGCTCTGACTTTAATATCAAACCCACTACGTTCTGACTTTACTATGAAAACCCACCACATTCTGACTTTACTATCAAACCCACCACATTCTGACTTTACTATCAAAACCCAGCATGCTCTGACTTTACTTACAAACCCACCACATTCTGACTTTACTATCAAAACCCAACACATTCTGAGTTTACTATCAAACCCACCACACTCTGACATTACTATCAAAACCCAGCATGCTCGGACTTTACTTACAAACCCACCATATTCTGACTTTACTATCAAAACCACCACATTCTGACTTTAATATCAAACCCACCACATCCTGACTTTAATATCAAACCCACCACACCCTGACTTTACTATCAAACCCACCACACCCTGACTTTACTATCAAAACCCAGCATGCTTGGACTTTACTTACAAACCCACCACGTTCTGACTTTACTATCAAACCCACCACACCCTGACTTTACTATCAAGCCCACCATATTCTGACTTTACTATCAAACCCAAAACACTCTGACGTTGCTATCAAGCCCACCATGTTCTGACTTTACTATCAAAACACAGCATGCTCGGACTTTACTTACACACCCACCACATTCTGACTTTACTATCAAACCCAACACACCCTGACTTTACTATCAAACCCAACACACGCTGACGTTGCTATCAAGCCCACCATGTTCTGACTTTACTATCAAACCCAACACACCCTGACTTTACTATCAAACCCAACACATGCTGACGTTGCTATCAAGCCCACCATGTTCTGACTTTACTATCAAAACCCAGCGTGCTCGGACTTTACTTACAAACCCACCACGTTCTGACATTACTATCAAACCCATCACACCCTGACTTTACTATCAAACCCACCACACCCTGACTTTACTATCAAACCCACCACACCCTGACTTTACTATCAAACCCAGCATGCTCGGACTTTACTATCAAACCCAACATACCCTGACTTTACTATCAAACCCACCACACCCTGACTTTACTATCAAACCCACCACACCCTGACTTTACTATCAAACCCAACACACCCTGACTTTACTATCAAACCCAACACACCCTGACTTTACTATCAAACCCAACACGCTCTGACGTTACCATCAAAACCCAGCATGCTCTGACTTTACTATCAAACCCACCACATTTTGACTTTACTATCAAACCCAGCATGCTCTGACTTTACTATCAAACCCACCACATTTTGACTTTACTATCAAACCCAGCATGCTCTAACTTTACTATCAAACAAATTGAATGTTCTCCACATTTTCCATATTCTCCTTGTTCTTCAGGTTCTCCATGTGTTCCATGTTTTCCATTTTCTCCACATTCTCCATTTTCTCCTTGTTCTCCACAATGCTCCACATTCTCCACATTCTCCATGTTCTCCAGGTTCTCCACATTTTCCAGGTTCTCCACTCTTCTGATCTGACATTATCTGTAAAACAGCAGCACAGACCCATCCATCACCTCATCCACATTAAAACACTGCACTGTGATTGTATCTCTGCCTGTTGCTCTGGTCACTGGATGTCCTGAACCCTAACACTGGGCTCTGGTCGGTCCGGTTCTTCATAAAGTTCCACTTCCGTCAGTGTGATTCTCTAATCTGTACATCTCCAGCTCCGCCTTCACTAAACTCGACACATCATTATTCCACTGGTAAGTGTGACTGAGACACAGCCTGAGTGTAGGCAGAGCTATTAATAACAACTGAAACCGTTATGTAAGGAATATAACACTCTGTGTGTGTGTGTGTGTGTGTGTGTGTGTGTGTGTGTGTGTGTGTGTGTGTGTTTTCCTGATTTCCATTTAAATTCTTTAATTAACTCGAAGGAAGGCAGTGTAATAAAGGCTTCATCCATACCAAAGCACAGACGCACAATACACACAATACACACCATCCTGCTGCTGCTGCGTGTGTGTGTGTGTGTGTGTGTGTGTGTGTGTGTGTGTGTGTGTGTGTGTGTGAACATCTTACATCTGCTGCTGTCACATGCTGTGTGTGTATTTTGTAATGAATTTGATTGAATGAAATGTTCATTTTCTGTTTTACACACACACACACACACACACACACACACACACACACACACACACACACGTCCATAATCTTATTCTGCATTTTCTAAACTGTGTGTTTTTTCTGCAGCTGTATCATTTCACAGATAAGATGCTATCAGATGAAGCATGTTCTGCTGTGTGTGTGTGTGTGTGTGTGTGTGTGTGTGTGTGTGTGTGTGTGTGTGTGTGTGTGTGTAAGAGAGAGATAAAGACATGGTATATGTGCTGATATGATCACACAGGGAGTGTTTTGGTGAACAGTAGCAGATGTTTTGGCTGATATCAATACAGAACAAACAAGAGTGCACACACACACACACACACACACACACACACACACACACCATATTACATCACACTATAATACAGTTGAAGTAAAATTGAGTTAATGTGTAAGTAATGACACAACACACAATAAAACTATTAGATAAAGGTAGGTGTTCAATTATAGGTGTGTGTGTGTGTGTGTGTGTGTGTGTGTGTGTGTGTGTGTGTGTGTGTGTGTGTGTCCATGAGAATGTTCCTCCTCCGTAACTAGAGCCCTGCGTGACTGTGCTGTTTCATCACCACCTGTCACTCAAATGTGACCCTGTCGCCCCGGGCCATGGACCCTGTGTGTGTGTGTGTGTGTGTGTGTGTGTGTGTGTGTTGGAAGTAAGGGGGGGGGATTCCTTTCTTATAACTTCACCATATGGTGTTTTTCATGTGCAGTTTCGTATGAAACACACGTACAGATTCCATGTTTATGTCCTTAAAACTTTCCTGTTGCAGTTTGTATGAAATTACTGAGTATCTATCTATCTATCTATCTATCTATCTATCTATCTATCTATCTATCTATCTATCTATCTTACACTTGAAACAGGATTTCTCAATAACACAAACAAAATCAATAAAATCTAACCCTCACCCAATTAATGATCCATCACCATCTAAAGTTCTCTAAAGACAGATGCAGCAGGAACTGAGCGAGGACTCCGAAAAACAAGAAGAAATATTTTAATAAAACTTTATTTCTGCTGCAGTTATTCCAAACAGCTGCGTTGTTCACTCGTATCAGAGGAAAATAGCTGAAGTCCACATCAAACAGCACTGGATGACGTCATCAACTAATTTGCATATTCATTAGTTCCCAGTTATCAATTGCATTGTTCGATTATAATAGAGATTTTTTCACGACAGAATACAGGAGGTTATTTTTTATCATGACACCACAAACTGAAGATATACACACTTTTAAAAAATTATACAGTTTCTCTAAAGAATGAAGAAAAATTGAAGCATCGTGAGTGAGGAGTCAGAAAAGTTCACTTATATTCCAGAAAATATCACCAAGAACAGAGTTTATAACCAAAAATGATGTCGTGGACAAACAACGGGGATCAGTGATTGATCGATAAGAATAATAGTTTATTGTAATGTGTGTGTGTTTATACATGAAGCTTTATACTTAGCAGATAAATGCTTTACATCTGTCTGTCCCCACCCACATTTTCCTAATGAAGTCCAGTTCCTCTATCTACAGTTCAAAAATCTCTCACTGAACGTTCTAGAACCACACATAAAGAATTCCAGAACCTCTACAGCAAGAACTTCCGCAGAGTTGTTTCGAAAATACCTCAGCACTCCAAAACCCCTCACTGAGAACTCCAGAGTGTAGAGAAAAGCTCCGACTTTCATTCACTACCTCCACCACTCTGTTCCTCTGTGTGTGTGTGTGTGTGTGTGAGAGAGAGAGAGACAGAGAGACAGAGAGAGAGAGACAGAGAGAAAGAGCGCAAGCGCTCATTAGTGGGTGCAGTTAGCCGTAGCTAAGTGGTGCAGTGTGTGAATGAATGGAGCTGTCTCAGCCACACCTTTTGGAGACTGTGTGTGTGTGTGTGTGTGTGTGTGTGTGTGTGTGTGTGTGTGTGTGTGTGTGTGTGAGAGAGAGAGAGAGAGAGAGAGAGAGAGAGAGCGCTAATTAGCTTCTGTTTTCCTGGAAGCAGACTTTACTGTGAGAACATTTATAACGTTGGGTGCATTGTGTCGTTCTTCACACACCTATAAGAGCTTGTGTGTGTGTGTGTGTGTGTGTGTGTGAAAGAGAGCCTTTGACTATATAAGTGCACTATATAACGATGCTAATGAGCTGAACACTGCCTGAGAGAGAGAGAGAGAGAGAGAGAGAGAGCGTGCAATGTAAAGAGACAAAACAAGAAGTGGAGAGACAGACAGAGAGACAGACAGAGACAAAAGATAAAGAGACAGAGTGAGACAGCTGGAGCTTGTAACAAGCTTGTTAAGACAGACAGACAGACAGACAGGTTGAAGTGTGTAGCTGTTGTTCTGTCTTGATGAAACAGATGTAAATTAGATATGTCCCCCTCTTAGCTCCGCCTCCTTCCTCCCCTCTGAATGGTCTGGGTGTGTCGCCCCGCCCCCTTCAGTGTGAGTGGCAGCTGGGTGTGTGTGTGAACATAGCAATGTGTGTGTGAGACATTGTGAGTGTGTCTCCAGATAAAGACATTTTATCAGCTCCTGTCAGCCTGTGGGAACTTTATTCACCACACACACACACACACACACACACACACACACACACACACACACACACACACACTTCTCCCCAAAGGCTATCAGCAGATTGAGAT
>NC_083596.1:52206899-52241899 GCF_027579695.1 Neoarius graeffei
GCTTTAAATCATCACATGACCAGTCACCAGCCCTCCCCCTCCTCCTGTAGCTCCGCCCCCTGGAGAAATTAGAGATAATAGCACACATAACTCACATAGAGGGAGAGACAGCAGGAAGAGTCATGTGTTTTACTGGGCCAAGTGTGTGTGTGTGTGTGTGATGTTAATACTCCCACTGACGGCATATTTGAAGTTATTTGCAGAGATAACAGAGAGAAATAAATTTAAGAAAGTGAACATTTATTACCTGTGTGTGTGTGTGTGTGTGTGTGTAAGAATGTTGGCTTTGAACTCACTCTGGAGGGTTATAAAAATACAAAAACACTTGTGAAGTGTACAGAATTGGCCCTTAATCACACCACACACACACACACACACACACTCCGAGTCTCTCTGTATTTCCTGCTCTCACTCTCCACCATGTTTTAGTTGCTGTAATCATGTCTATCCAGAAACCACGGGGGGTGCACAAACTTTTGCTCTCCTGTGTGTGCTGTGCATTCAGCTGATGTTCTCAGTCAACTGTCTTGGTTTAAAAAAGTGTGTGTGTGTGTGTGTGTGTGTGTGTGTGTGTGTGTGTGTGTGTTTGAATAAGAAAATTCCAACAGCTACTGAGAAAAGAAAAGAATGGACACCTGAGACAGTGTGTGTGTGTGTGTGTGTGTGTGTGTGTGTGTGTGTGTGTGTGTGTGTGTGATTTAATAGTCTATACAAGGACAGGTGAGGGTCTGACAGAAACATGGCGTCTCACCAACAGGTGCTGCTGTTTCTGAATGTGTGTGTGTGTGTGTGTGTGTGTGTGTGTGTGTGTGTGTGTGTGTGTGTGTGTGAGCTACATCGTAAATCACTCATTACTGTACTACAGTCTCTTGTTCTTGCCCTAGTTTCCTGTGTCAGTGTTTTCTACTTCTTCGTTTTTTACATTGTGAATTATCTGAATTAGACCCCGCCTCCTCCTCAGTTCTCTGTCTCTCATTGGTCCATATTTTAACACTACAAGGACCTCAGCAGCGTTGTGTTCGCTCTCTCAGTGTTATAACACATCATTTGTTTGTCTGCCAGTTGATTGCTCATATTCTTTTGAGTACTTTTTGTATTGTTTCAAAATTCAAAATTATATACATTTATTCATGTACAACCCCGATTCCAAAAACGTTGGGACAAAGTACAAATTGTAAAGAAAAATGGAATGCAATAATTTACAAATCTCAAAAACTGATATTGTATTCACAATAGAACATAGACAACATATCAAATGTCGAAAGTGAGACATTTTGAAATTTCATGCCAAATATTGGCTCGTTTGAAATTTCATGACAGCAACACATCTCAAAAAAGTTGGGACAGGGGCAATAAGAGGCTGGAAAAGTTAAAGGTACAAAAAAGGAACAGCTGGAGGACCAAATTGCAACTCATTAGGTCAATTGGCAATAGGTCATTAACATGACTGGGTATAAAAAGAGCATCTTGGAGTGGCAGCGGCTCTCAGAAGTAAAGATGGGAAGAGGATCACCAATCCCCCTAATTCTGCGCCGACAAATAGTGGAGCAATATCAGAAAGGAGTTCGACAGTGTAAAATTACAAAGAGTTTGAACATATCGTCATCTACAGTGCATAATATCATCAAAAGATTCAGAGAATCTGGAAGAATCTCTGTGCGTAAGGGTCAAGGCCGGAAAACCATACTGGGTGCCCGTGATCTTCGGGCCCTTAGACGGCACTGCATCACATACAGGCATGCTTCTGTATTGGAAATCACAAAATGGGCTCAGGAATATTTCCAGAGAACATTATCTGTGAACACAATTCACCGTGCCATCCGCCGTCGCCAGCTAAAACTCTATAGTTCAAAGAAGAAGCCGTATCTAAACACGATCCAGAAGCGCAGACGTCTTCTCTGGGCCAAGGCTCATTTAAAATGGACTGTGGCAAAGTGGAAAACTGTTCTGTGGTCAGACGAATCAAAATTTGAAGTTCTTTATGGAAATCAGGGACGCCGTGTCATTCGGACTAAAGAGGAGAAGGACGACCCAAGTTGTTATCAGCGCTCAGTTCAGAAGCCTGCATCTCTGATGGTATGGGGTTGCATTAGTGCGTGTGGCATGGGCAGCTTACACATCTGGAAAGACACCATCAATGCTGAAAGGTATATCCAGGTTCTAGAGCAACATATGCTCCCATCCAGACGACGTCTCTTTCAGGGAAGACCTTGCATTTTCCAACATGACAATGCCAAACCACATACTGCATCAATTACAGCATCATGGCTGCGTAGAAGAAGGGTCCGGGTACTGAACTGGCCAGGCTGCAGTCCAGATCTTTCACCCATAGAAAACATTTGGCGCATCATAAAATGGAAGATACGACAAAAAAAGACCTAAGACAGTTGAGCAACTAGAATCCTACATTAGACAAGAATGGGTTAACATTCCTATCCCTAAACTTGAGCAACTTGTCTCCTCAGTCCCCAGACATTTACAGACTGTTGTAAAGAGAAAAGGGGATGTCTCACAGTGGGAAACATGGCCTTGTCCTTTTGAGATGTGTTGTTGTCATGAAATTTAAAATCACCTAATTTTTCTCTTGAAATGATACATTTTCTCAGTTTAAACATTTGATATGTCATCTATGTTCTATTCTGAATAAAATATGGAATTTTGAAACTTCCACATCATTGCATTGCATTTTTATTTACAATTTGTACTTTGTCCCAACTTTTTTGGAATCGGGGTTGTAAATGAGGCTTCTGCTAATTAAATCTGCATTAATTTGCATAGGTCAGGCAAAAAAAATCTCGTTTTTTAGCAATGTAAGAAAAGGATTATATTTACTTCAGTGAGACTCTCAAGAGAAAAACTTTTACAAAAGAGTTTGTTAGAAAGAATTTTTATTGTTTAATCAAGAAAACACCACACACTGTGATTAAAATATCTTACACCTGGTTTCAGTATAAAATGTAACTCTAATGTAAATATGAAAATAATCAACTTTTGAGAGAAAGTACTCTGTAATGCAGATTGTAACGATGGAGAGGAATGAAGGTGTAGAATCTGGGGAATGCAGTTCAGTTAGAACCTGAGAGTTTTAAGAGAAAGAGGTTTAAATACACGCTGTCGTGCTTATATGATTGTGAAGTGGGTGGAGCTTAAATTTTCAGATGATGAGGTAGATGTGATTGGACGAACACAAAAACAGTGAAATAAACTTTTTTTTACTGCAGTTTTACTGAAGACGTGTTTGTAAAGGTGATTTTTGCAAAAACTTCAACTTTAAACTTAAAAAAAAATAAATTTTATAAAACAGTGAGGAAATGTGTGTGTGTGTGTGTGTGTGTGTGTGTGTGTGTGTGTGTGTGTGTGTGTGTGAAAGAAAGAGAGAGAGAGAGAGAGAGAGAGAGAGAGAGCTCCACAATGAGCGACTCGAGCAGGACACAGAAATGTGAAAATTTAACTCCACCAGGATGTTTTCTTCACCACGTCCTGTTTAAGAGCCATAACACAGAGCCAGCTGTGTGTGTGTGTGTGTGTGTGTGTGTGTGTGTGTGTGTACACACTTTTTCACTGACCTCAAATTTCCTGTGGTAACGAGTAATATAACAACTGTCCATCCCTGTTAGACACAACACACACACACACACACACACACGTTATAATGTTTTCTCCATATGGTGATATGATTATAGAAAAATGACACAGGATGTCGCACTTTGAAATCTCAAACACACACACACACACACACACACACACACATTATTCAGTGTAATAATGAACTGTAAGTCTGGGATGTGTGGTTAATTGGTTTCCATGGAGATGAGAGGTTATGAAAGGTCATTCTGGGGTTATGGTTTATCATTCCTCTCCCACTTTTCCTCTTCCCAGGTCCACATTCTAGTTCTCTAGCTTCTCTCTTGCTTTGTTTTGTTGTTGTTGTTGTTGTTGTTGTTTGTTTTTTTTGTACCTTATTTTTAATTCTTTTTGTCAGGCTTGAACAGACAAACCCAAATGCCGGGCACAGACAAGGCAAGAAAGTCAATTGTAAGTATTTATTGAACAGTGAAGGCAGGGGAGTCAGAAGCATTTTTAATGTGGGGGGGACACACTGGCGGGGGGTCTGGGGGTCCTCCCCCAGAAAATTTTTAATTAATTAGATGCCATTTCCTGCATTCTGGTGTATTTTTAACAGGTTGTTAAACACCTCATTTTACCTACAAAAGTCACTTAATTCAATGACTATTTTAGAGACTCAACAATAAGTCCTCATTCAACGAGTCCATATATTCATCAGCCTGTTTTTAAACCCACTGCTCTGCCCAAGATAATGAGATGAATGTGACACAATTTATCACCAACAATGACTTTATGGGTGCATTTTACTTTTTATTCTGTGTTTCCTATTTTATTTAGTTTTAGATGGAACACAACATGCCACTGGGCCAAGCAATAGTGACACTCAACTGTTTAAAAATAAGAATATTCATAATTTCACACAATGAACAGGCATGACATGGCATCATGCAAACTTCATAACACGCAATCACACTGTGTCAAGCAACGACACATAAAAGAAAACTTCACACGATGAACAAGTGCAGTTTTGTCAGCCTACATACGATGGTGGTGCTACAGTAACATTTACAGATTAGTATAACAAATAGATTTATAGATAGAACTCCTTCTTACATTGGTGCCACCACAATTTCTACCACTTCATCACTTTTATCCCCCTTTCCTTCACAATCCACCTGGAATAACATCCATCTCTCTCCATCACTTTCCTTTCCACTATTCCTTCCCCAGACACTGATTTCCCATCTTACTTTCCAGAAAACTGGCAAAGACCAGACAAAACAAGTTCTTCAAATCACAACAAGGAATCAATAAATATCATCAGAGCAGACTTGACCTCATTCTTGGCATTACAGTAAGGCAGGCCTACTGGGTTTGAATTAAATGATAGCTAACATTAAGCTAGCTGATACATCTCCTAACATTGACTAGCCAGCTAACTGCACTAACATTTCCATTTTGACAAAAACCCTGTCCTGTGGGGAAATTCTGACTGACTTTCCACTGCTTTGTAAAGAATGTCCTTATGTCCATTGTGTCTGGGGAGGAGCAAATACTGCAAACAATTCATCATCAACCAAGAATACCCCATTAGGCTAAGCTTATTTCATTGTTTAGTTGAACATTAATTTAACGTGAGCTAGGGTTAATTTTTGAGGGCAGATAACAAAAGAATAAGGTTTTAGCAAAAGCCAGACATTGTGAGGTGGCAGTGGGGCTGACATCACCTCCTCCACTTTCGAGCAGCCTGCACCTTGCACCAAAATTTCTCTGCTTGCACTGAGATTCACTTCACTTGCATGCGGTGAGTTGTTGTAGGTAATGCCCGGAAAACCCGGAGTGGATTTTCAGTGGTCTGTGTTTTCTCTTATCAGTCAAGTGGAATGGATTCTTTCACGAAGCAATAGAAACAGCGCTGGGTGAACTAATATTTTATGTTAAATGTGGGGGGGTCCAAACGAAGAACTATGAAATGCGAAGGGGACATATCCCCTTCACATTCAATGGTGGTGACTCCCATGAGTGAAGGGTAAAGTGGGGTTTAGGAGTGAGAGAGAGTGAGAGGTGAGCTCAAGTTTGAAAAGGCCAGTGTACCAAGAGGCGAGTTTCTTGGACTTGGCTTTGAGAGGGATGTCTCTGGCCGAGAGTCAAACCTTCTGTTCAGACTGGTGGTTGGGAGCCGAGGTCCTGCGGCAGTCTGCCAGGAGCCAGTTACAGTCAGTTGAGCAGAGAAAGGCCACTTGAGCCTCTCTCCACAGCTTGTGGCACCGACATAGATGGGCTTGGATCAAGGGCACGGCAATGTTTTCCTTGTGAACAGGGAATAATTCAGGCTGGTACCCCAGGGAGGCCTCGATGGGTGACATGCCAGTTGTAGAGCTAGTGAGAGAGTTATGGGCGTACTAATCCAAGCTAGATGTGTGTTCCAAGTGGCAGGGTTATTGGCTGCAACACAGCAAAGTACAGCTTCCAGATCTTGGTTGGCCTGCTCCATCTGACCATTAGTCTCAGAGTGGAAGCCAGACAAAAAGGCTGGTTGATGTCCCCAGGGCCCAGCAGAAGGACTTCCACACCTGCAAGATAAACTGGGGACCCTGGTTAGAAACAATGTCAGGAGGGATGCTGTGTAGGTGGAAAACATGCTGGACAAGCAGGTCTGTGGTCTCCTTGGCTGAGGGGAGCTTGGGAAAGTCTATGAATATGGACTGTCTTGGAGAAACAGTCAACGATGGTTAGGATGGGGGTGTGGTTCTGAGGAGGAGGTAGCCCGGCCACAAAGTTAAGAGCAATGTGTCTAGGCAAAGGTGGCTAGGGATGGGCAAGAGCTATAACAAGCTGGCCGGGGACTGGTGGGAGGCCTTGCTGCAGGCACAAGTGGTGCAGACATAGGAGTGGGTGTCTGTGTCCATGGTGGGCTGCTAGAAGTACCACTTCAGGACAGAAGGAGTGCAGCTGGGCCCAGGATAGCAGGAGAAAAGGGATGTGTGGAGCCACTCTCAGGAAGTACCAGGAAGGATCGGGTTGCACCAGGATGGGAGTGGACTGTCTCTTCAACTCAACAAAGTCTGCTTCAGGAGTCCAGTGAAAAGGTCTAGCATGTGAAGTGAGTTGAATGAGAGGGGTGGCCACCTGACTATAGTCCCTAATAAACCTGCAGTAGAAGTTTGCAAACCCCAGGAACCACTGCAAGTGTTTGCAAGAGGTGGGCATGGGCTATTCATCCACCACTCTCACCTTTTTTAGGATCAGTTCTTACTTTTCCTCCTTCAATGACATAGCTGAGGATGATGACTGAAAGGACATGGAGCAAACTTCTCAGCCTTCACGAATAACTTGGTCTCTAACAGATGTTGGAGGATCTAGTGGACGTGGTGGATGTGCTCCTGGGGATCACAAGAGAAAATCAGGATGGCTTCCACGTAGATGAAGGCATACTGGTTGCTAAAGTTCTGAAGGACATAATTCGCCAGGGCCTGGAAGACCACCAGGGTCTTGGTGAGGCCAAAGATCATGACAACATATTTGAAATACCTGAGGGGTGTGTTGAAGGCGGCCTTCAACTCATCCCTCTTCCGAATCCTGACCAGACGG
The DNA here is from genome assembly GCF_027579695.1 of Neoarius graeffei. Classification (NCBI taxonomy): domain Eukaryota; kingdom Metazoa; phylum Chordata; class Actinopteri; order Siluriformes; family Ariidae; genus Neoarius; species Neoarius graeffei. Next base: position 52,214,058 of record NC_083596.1, read on the forward strand.
TAGGTGTTACACAGGTCCAACTTGATGAAGATGGCCATACTCCAAAGGTTTGAATGCAGAGCTGAGGAGTGCCAGGATGTTCTGATTTTAATGATGATACTGTTGAGGTCGTGGTAATCGATGCACAGGCGGAGCAGGCAGGATGGTGGCCAGCTGCCGTGGTGACAGTGAGTGAGGTTCCTCAGATCGGAGAGATAGAGAGAGAAAGAGAGAGAGAGATGGGAATGAGACAGGAAGACAAAAACTCATGAGAAATCAACTGACAATGAGGAAACAAAGACTGAGAACATGTGCTACCACAATGGCTGGAACAAAGAACCGGCAGTGAAGCTGGAGTATAAATGCTGTCAGGAGATGAGGATGAGATCAGGTGTGCCATTCATCAGGAACCAGCCCACGTGCCACTGCAGAGACACACACATACAAACAGAGAGACAGAAAAAAGGGAGAGAGGAAAGGCGTGTGCAGCCAGAACCGTGACCCTTGTGTGTTTAATATTGTCCCCATCCCAGTTTCAGCTCTCGAGCTGATTTTTAATTCTATTAATTCTCAATATGTTTGAAAGCTTCTTAGTGTTTGTGTCTTCATTTGCGTCTCCTAATTTTAGCTCCAGAGTCTCTCAGGCTCCGCCTACACAAATACTGATATTATTAAACATGTATGTTTTTTTCTGTGTCTGCATGAACTCAGTATTTTCAATCAGTGAAAACAAAGCTGTTCAAAATGATGGAGAACTTCACTGTTTCAGTGTTGATGTGAAAAACAGCACAGACGTGAGAGTGTGACCCCGTGTGTGTGTGTGTGTGTGTTGCATGTGTTTAGCATGTGCTCAGTAATTTCTCATTTGTAGTTTAATTATTCTTTCTGATATTTTTACACCCTTGTGTGTGTGTAAGGAGACAGATCAGTGTTATACTGCTCATTAATCCACTGCTACAAACTGTACTGAAAGGGTCGGACCGGATCAGTTCCACATCACCACGTGGCCGGAACGGTGGTGTAGTGGTTACTACACTGTCACAGCAAGAAGGGTCTGAGTTCAAGCCCAGTGGCCGATGGGGGGCCTTTCTGTGTGGAGTTTGCATGTTCTCCCCATGTCTGTGGGTTTCCTCCGAGTACTCCGGTTTCCCCCACCGTCCAAAGACATGCAGTTAGGTTAAAGGATATGGGACATGAAACATAAATGCACGCTATATCAGTTTCTTTCCATTAAAAATATGAATTAATTGCATCAACAAATACAAAATCATCTATTAAATTCAGCAAAATCGTTATATTCGTGATGATTATATGGCATTTCTGCTCAAGCTCCGATATGCATTTTCTACAACCGGAAGAGCCGCTGTCACGTGATCATACGTCACAAAAACTTTCGGGCACAGCACAAGCGGGTAGATGAATGGAGAAGTGAATGACAAGAAAATTGTTTTTATAGTCTTTAATGTACATTGGACATCATGGTGTATTGTGCTGCTTATGGTTGCAATAATTCCAATGGGAAATGCCCTGGAGTAAGTTTTTTTGCATTCCCCAAGGACCCGAAGCTGAGGAAAGTGTGGGCTCACCTGCGCATGCGCAGTAGTGATGTGTCGGTCGGCTTCGGTGGGAGCCGAGTTGGGGAGCCGAATTAGTTTTTTGTCCTTAGGTGCCTCAGAGAGAGAGAGAGAGAGAGAGTTTCACAAAAAAAGTTGCTGTCCGATTGCGTCTTTGTGTTGTCTATTACCATTCAAAGGAAAAAAAGTAGCATGGTGTACGCCTACTTTTTTTGGTTGGGGGGGTTGATGTCATTCACAGCTGCGAAAATACGAAAATTGGTGTAATGCTTAAAGCTGTGGAGCGCAGGGGAGAGGAGTCTAATATTTTATTTAATAAAATATTTTGTTGCACATTATTCTGTGTTTGTTAAAATAATTTCCAACTTTGCTTCATAGTTTCTTAGGCCTGATTTGTACTTCATAATTTATTTTGTGGCATTTTGTTCAAGGTCGAGTGTGAAATAAAGCCATAAAGGATAAACAGTTGATGTCTTCTGTGTATTTTATATTGGTAATATAACACAGTTTTGCATTATGTTTGTGAGAAAATAATTTATTAATTGGTAAGTAAGTTTTATTTCTATAGCTAGAACATTGTTACACTGCTATACTTTACAAAGCTTTACAATGGCTACAAAAACTAAAAAATAAAATGGAAAACATCCTATTGATAAAATATAAATAATAATGTAATTAATTAACTAGTTAATTGCAGCAATTAAATCAAAAATAAAATCACAGGAGCCGTTTGGGAGCCGAAAGAGCCGGCTCCTTATAGTAAGAAGAGCCAAAAGAGCCGAATTCCCATCACTAATGCGCAGTAGGCTTCGCGCATGCGCAGTAGGCTTGGTAGGACAAATCCAAGAGGTAGGATAACTTTACAGAACACCTGTTGAAAAAACTTTGCACCTACTGTTTCCCACAAACTGTGTTCGGACCATTTCACTGAGGATTCTTTCAACATTAATACTCAGGTACTGAGTGATATTAATTGCCAAGCCAAATTTAAGAGGCTACTTAAAGATGGAGCCGTTCCCAACGTCCCAATTCAGGAACAAGACGGCGGAGTGAAACCCGAAGTGCTACGGCCATCACGAGGTGCATTCGCTAAGCGACTGAAAGCCGAGGTAAGGATTAGTATTATAATTTTGGGTGTATCAATTATTGATTATCATAATTCTGACTCGTTTCGCCATTTTGAATGTTTTCATCTCGGACTCTGGAAGCATTGTATCTCAATCAATCTCGAAAAATATCAGCAAAAAAAAACTAGCTTGCAACGGACTTTAGCTAGATCTATGATGAACTTTCAATGTATGATACAAAAATAATACTTCTTTCAACAGATCATTAGCCTTTGAGCAGAATTGTTTTTAACTTACCAGGAAGTGTTATCGAGCCGACCGCTTTCAGTTTCATGGGGATTGAATGAACTCTCACTCTCAGAATCATCTGACCCGTCAGAGTAAAGACAAGATCCATGTTCATGTGAATTTCCAGCTATCGGTTCGAATTGATAGGGTCTAACTTCACATCTCTGTGAAACATCGGGAATGTCACTGTCGATGGTGTCCATTTCGGTAACCTGTTTACATTAGATTCCCAAGCGCTGGCTCCTTGGAAAGTTTTTGTTACGTCACGGGTCACGTGACCACCTAGCTCATTAACGAATCCTTGTTTTACGCTGATGTATAAAAAAACTTGAATAATGTGATGATTTTCACATTTTTGACGCCCTGCAGTGATTTAGATGGCATTTCTTATGTCCTTTATACATAATTATCTCGTCTCGTCTTCTTCCGCTTATCCAGGACCGGGTCGCGGAGGCAGCAGTCTAAGCATGGAAGCCCAAACTTCCCTTTCCCCAGACACCTCGGCCAGCTCCTCGGGAAGAACACCGAGGCGTTCCCAGGCCAGCCGAGAGACATAGTCCCATATAAAAAAATTAAAAAATAAAAAATTATAATTATACCCAGAAAAAAATCCATGTCCCATATCCTTTAACATGGGGCGACCTTGGCCTGAAGTGCCCTTGAGCGAGGTACCGAACCCCCAACTGCTTCCCGGGTGCTGTAGCACAGCTGCCCACTGCTCTGGGTGTGTGTGTGCTCATTGCTCACTTGTGTGTGTGTGTGTGTGTGTGTGTGTGTGTGTGTGTGTGTGTGTGTGTGTGTGTGTGTGTGTGTGCGTGTGTGTGTGTGTGTGTGTCCACTGCTTCAGATGGGTTAAATGCAGGGGATGAATTTCACTGTGCTTCAGTGTGCATGTGACAAATAAAGGCTTCTTCATCATCACTACACACACACACACACACACACACACACACCAATCATCATAGAACTTTTAGACCGTTTTTTTGCTTTTCTTTCTCTAAACCTCAGTACGCACCTCTCAACATTATTCCTGAGGAGTTTGATGTAGCCCTGTGATGACCTGGCGACTTGTCCAGGGTGTACCCCACCTTTCGCCCGTAGTCAGCTGGGATAGGCTCCAGCTTGCCTGCGACCCTGTAGAACAGGATAAAGCGGCTAGAGATAATGAGATGAGATGAGATGAGTTTGATGTAACAGATTATTACTCACTATCACCACCTACTGGTCAAGACTGATCATAAGAACGATTTTGGATTGTCATGGGGTTTTTTTTAAGCTGTTTTTTGAAAACAGAGGTCTAAAACTATGCTTCCAAACTGTTCCGTATGCATGTGGACGGAGTGTGTTCTTTGTTCTAGCTCCCTCACTTCCTTACTCCTTACTCTGTCCCTCGTTCTCACTCCTGAGTTATCAGATTTTATTTGGTACGTCCTGCTCCAGCACTCCCTCTCTCACTCTATACTGCATCTTTCTCTCTCGTTTCTTTTATTTCTTCCTTTAATATTTATTAATCTCTCTTCCTTTCATCCCCCCACGTTTACATCTGTTCTCCTCCCTCACAGTGTATCAAGGCGTAAAAGCTTTCTGTGTGTGTGTGTGAGAGAGAGAGAGAGAGAGAGAGAGAGAGAGAGAGAGAGAGAGAGAGAGAGAGAGAGTGGGTGTGCTATCCTAACATAAATTTCATTCCTGCTTAAAAAGTCAGACACACACACACACACACACAAACCAAGCACGCATGAAACAGATTTAATATGAGATAAGCAGCTGAGGAGTTAAAGAAGCTGTCAAGTTAGTGTGTGTGTGTGTGTGTGTGTGTGTGTGTGTGTGTGTGTGTGTGTGTGTGTGTGTGTGTGTGTGTGTGCGCACGCACAACATTCATATTAACACAAAGACAAGTGGCAGTGATTGAATGGCATTTAATATAAAGTAAAATTAAAGACACACTTTTGAGATCTTTTCCAGGTTTAGAGCCACACTGAAATATCTCAGGTTGCACTGAAGCTAATGAAAGTACAGGAACAATTCAGTGATGAGTTTATAAAGTACAGTGATTATTCGGGGATGAGTGTATAAAGTACAGGAACGGTTTGGTGGTGAGTTATAAAGTAGAGGGATGATTCAGTGATGAGTTTATAAAGTACAGAGACAATTCAATGATAAGTTTATGAAGTACAGGTATGATTCAGGATGAGTTTATAAAGTACAGTGAAGATTTGGGGATGAGTTCGTAAAGCACATGGATGAACTGGGATGAGATTATAAAGTATAGGGATGATTCGGGATGAGTTTATAAAGTGCACATATGCTTCGGGGTGAGTTTATAGAGCACAGTGAAATTTTGGGGATGAGTTTATAAGGTACATGAACTGTTTGGCGATGAGTTATAAAGTAGAGGGGTGATTCAGGATGTGTTTATAAAGTACAGGGACGAGTTGGTGATGAGTTTATAAACCACACCGAAGAGTCAGTGATGAGTGTATAACATACAGTGATGGTTTGGGGATGAGTGTATAAAGTACAGGGGTGATTCAGGAATGCACTGATAAAGTACAGTGACAATTTGGGGGTGAGTTTATAAAGTACAGAAACAATTCGGGATGAGTTTATAAAATACAGGGACGATTCGGGAATGCTTTTATAAAGTACATGGACAATTCAGGGATGCGTTTATAAAGTACAGGGACAATTCAGGGATGCGTTTATAAAGTACATCAACAATTTGGGGATAAGTTTATAAATTATTGTGATGATTCAGGGATGAGTTTATAAAATACAGGGACAATTCAGGAACGTTTTTATAATGTACAGGGACGATTCGGGGATGAGTTTATAAGGTACAGGGACGATTCGGGGATAAGTTTATAAAGTACAGGGATGAGGGAGTCACATACAAATCTTTTAGATGACAAATGATTCTGAGTCATGTTGATGTGGGTGCATTGTTCACTCCAAATGACTCTGACTCTGTGGGTTATTTGTTTAGTGCAAATGATTCTGAATCAAGGTAGCTGCTCAGAAATAGAACGCCATTTGTGTGTGTGTGTGTGTGTGTGTGTGTGTGTGTGTGTGTGTGTGTGTGTGTGTGTGTTAGTTCCATAGATAATCACACAGACATTCCCACTCAGCAGGACACTGTGTCTCTTATCACCCGTCCCTCCTGTTCTGTCTCACTGCACGCCATCAGAATTCCCCTCATTCATAACTCCCCTGTTCACTAAACTAACACACACACACACACACACACACACACACACACACCTAAATGGCGTTCTATTTCTGAGCAGCTTCCTAGGGTCAGAGAAATATTATTCATGACTCTGACCCTGACCTGCGTACGTGTGTGTGTGTGTGTGTGTGTGTGTGTGTGTGTGTGTGTGTGTGTGTGTTTCTTCTGATCAGATTACAGATGCACTCAAATGCTCCCAAAATTTAAAAAAAATGCAGTGTTTGTGTGTGTTTCTGTTTTCCTCTGTGCAATGATGAATGTATACAACATTGTTGAGGATCACTGAAACCACACACACACACACACACACACACACACACACACACACACACACAATAAAGGCATTTCTGTGGCTTCTGATTTTGTGTGTTTACAGGCTGCAGAAACTCAACTGGACTTTCACTGAGAGACGACAAAACCATCCTGAATGTGTGTGTGTGTGTGTGTGTGTGTGTGTGTGTGTGTGTGTGTGTGTGTGTGTGTATCAAATGTCGTGTTTTTGTTCTAAATGATGTATTACGGCTCTTCATCAGCATTAAAAGCAAGAATATTATTCCATCATTCAAGTCAACACGCACACACACACACACACACACACACACACACACTTTGTGTGTGAGCACGTTTCATTTAACTGAATCTGATCAGAATTAAAATAGAATAACACAGTGTAGAGCAAGAACACACAGCACAGAACTGGGCTTGGACCCTCAGGACCTGGTGGTTGTGATGGAGAACAGAGGAGGTTGTGGAGGTTTGTAACTGATTCACTCGGTGTGTGTTGTGAGTTTTCTGCCTCTTCTGAAGATGGTTCCACATGCTAAAGGTTCCCATGCTGCTGTTCCTGGGGAAGCCAAATACAATCGTACATCACAACTCACTGCAGTGATTCATTCAGACTCCTTGTTTAAGCAAATCACACCATGTGAGTTTTGATTCATTTGATTCACCACTTGTTAATGACTATAAATAACAGAGAATCAAGTAAATAAAAACTCACTTTGATTCATTTTCTTTTGACAAGGTTGATTAATGATGGTGAATTAAATTAATCTAAACTTGTGTATTTTGAGTCCCTGCTGTTAATCAAACTTTTCAAATTAAAACAAAACAAAGTGAGTTCTGATTCACTTGATTCACCACAGTTTCCATGAGATCTGATGACATAAGTCTAACGAGATTAGACTGATTCAGTGCTACGACTTGTTTTAGATTTTTTTTTTCAGGTGAATCAGACTACGTGACTTTCTTGGGGTGGTGGAGTTGTGTGAAGTTCTGTGGAATTCTGTGGAGTTCAGTGAATTTGTGTGGAGTTGTGTGAAGTTGAGTAGAGTTGTGTGAAGTTGTGTAGAGTTGTGTGAAGTTGTGTGGGGTTGTGTGAAGTTGTGTAGAGTTGTGTGGGATTGTGTCAAGTCATCAAGTCAAGTTTATTTGTTTCGCGCTTTTAACAATAAACATTGTCACAAAGCAGCTTTACAGAATTTGAACAACTTAAAACATGAGCTAATTTTATCCCTAATCTATCCCCAATGATGAAGCCTGTGGCGACGGTGGCAAGGAAAAACTCCCTCAGACGACATGAGGAAGAAACCTCGAGAGGAACCAGACTCAAAAGGGAACCCATCCTCATTTGGGCAACAACAGACAGCATGACTATAACATTAACAGTCCTAACATAAAGTCAGCTTCGTTGATGCTATAAACCCCTCACCGATGGAAACCCGAGGGCAAAACTGTTCACAACAGCTGCAGTCCCAAAGTCAGCAAGTCAACTGCAGTCCTAAAGTCAGCAAGTCAACTGCAGTCCCCAGCCACAAAAGCACCACTGCAAGAGTCCAGAGCGTCCTCCAGGTGGGACACCTAACTGTCCACATGGGGCCGCCCTCCACAGAAGCGATGCGATGAGACTCCAACTAGACACAGGGCACCAGGATGGATCAGGCAGGTCCGAGGAGCAGAAGAGGTTCAGCATCTCAATCCCAGGACCGACATGTAGCTCAGAGGGACAGATTTGGGGGGGAGGGAGGGATGGAGAGAAGAGAGAGAAAACAGGTTGTTAGGTATGCCCAATGTCACCTGAATAAGTAGGAACAGTATACATGTTGCACCAAGTACAAGCAGGGACTCCGGCAACTAACTATGACAGCATAACTAAAAGGGGAGAGCCAGAAGGTAACACAGGCATGAGGGGCCCTGGGACATAAAGCAGCAGCCACTACACCGTCAACAAACTCGAGTGAGCAAGCGAGTGGGGACTGACAACATCCATACATCCCAGTTTACCAAAACTCTCTGTCTGAGGATCCTCCAGATCTACACCTTTACCTCATAAACACCTGTACCACTTTGAGCGGGTGGGTGGAGCACAGAAGTGCAGCAGGCCAGAACTGAGTTTTCAAAAACTCTTTATTAACAGTTTTTCAGCATTCACACTCTCCCAGTTCACACACACACACACACACACACACACACACACACACACACACACACACACATATCATCCGTCTGGCTGGGGAGAGAGCTCCCTTTCTCGGCTCTCTCTCTCTTTATATAGGGTGCGGTCACTGGGGAAGATACACAAACACAGATTAACAGACATCAGGTGCAGTGATTCTGCCACTTACCTTCCCTGACTCTGCCCTCCAGTCACAGACCGACGCTTGACCACGCCCCCGCTGCCACAACACCATTAACAAAAGGCTTGACTAAACAGATATGTTTTCAGCCTAGACTTAAATGCTGAGTCATCACCCATTCGCCCCGCTGTAAGGGCTCTAAGGCCGGAGTTGGGGGATTACTAACTCCACCTAGGGCATCCAGACTTTCCCCTACAGAAACTACACTGTTCTCATGCTCACTGGCCTTCTCTAAAGCCTGGATACATGCTTCTAGCACTATAATCTTCTCCGTCAGAGAGCTAACTAATCTGCACTTATCACAAATAAAGCTATCGCTAGCAGCGGAGGAAGAATGACTAAACATCCTGCACTCAGCACACGGAACAAGCCGAAGGTGTGCCATGATGAAAGGATTCACGTACCTTAATCGAAGATCTGTTGATATTAAAGCAGATCCAATGTGGATGGTCTCCACTTGTGGTCTTTATGCAGGAGGAGAAAAAAAAGAAAAGAAAGCTTCCGGTCTCGGCATTCTTCCGAAAAAAGAGAGAGAAAAAACAAAAAAAGGAAAGCAAAAGTGGAAAGTACAAAAAGGAAAGTGACAGTACAATAAAAATGAAGAGGATACTGGAAAAATTATTTGTAGAAAAAAATTTCAAAAGATTAGTAATTAATGCCAACACTCGCGGAAAAAAAGACTCGTCGCAAACAACGATGAGTGAAGTTGGGTAGAGTTGTCTGAAGTTGGTAGAGTTGTCTGAAGTTATGTGGGGTTATTTGAAGTTGTGTGGAGTTGTGTAGAGTTGTGTGAAGTTGTGTGGGGTTGTGTAGAGATGTCTGAAGTTGTGTGGGGCTGTATGAAGTTGAGTAGAGTTGTGTAGCATTGTGTACAGTTGTATGGAGTTGTGTGGGGTTGTGTGAAGTTGTGTAGAGTTCTGTGGGGTTGAGTGGGGTTGTGTAGAGTTCTGTGAAGTTGTGTGGGGTTGTGTGGAGTTGTGCAGAGTTGTGTTAAGTTGTGTTGAGTTGTGTGAAATTGTGTAGAGTTCTGTACAGTTGTGTAGAGTTGTGTGGCATTGTGTAGAGTTGTGTCAAGTTGTGTGAAGTTGTGTGGGGTTGTGTAAAGTTATGTCAAGTCAAGTTTATTTGTATAGCGCTTTTAAACAATAAACATTTTCGCAAAGCAGCTTTACAGAATTTGAACGACTTAAAACATGAGCTAATTTTATCCCTAAACTATCCCCAATGATGAAGCCTGAGGCAACGGTGGCAAGGAAAAACTCCCTCAGATGACATGAGGAAGAAACCTCGAGAGGAACCAGACTCAAAAGGGAACCCATCCTCATTTGGGCAACAACAGACAGCATGACTATAACATTAACAGTTTTAACATGAAGTCAGTTTCGTTGATGTTATAAACTCTTCATTGATGGAAACTTGAGTGCAAAACTGTTCATGATAACTGCAGTCCTAAAGTTAGCAAGTCAACTGTAGTCCTCAGCCACAAAAGCATTACTGTAAGAGTCCAATGTGAAGTTTTGTGAAGTTTTGTGGGGTTGTGTGAAATTGTGTAGAGTTGTGTTGTAGTGTGAAGTTGTGTAGAGTTGTGTAGGGTTGTGTAGAGTTGTGTGAATTTGTGTGGGGTTGTCTGAAGTTGTGGGGGTTGTATGAATTTGTGTGATGTAGTGTGAAATTGTGTAAAGTTGTGTGAAGTTGTGTAGAGTTGTGTGGGGTTGGGTGGAGTTGTGTAGAGTTGGGTGAAGTTGTGTACATTTGTGTGAGGTTGTGTAGAATTGTGTGGAGTTGTGTTGAATTGTGTGGGTTGTGTGAATTTGTATGAAGTTGTGTGGGGTTGTGTAGAGTTGTGTTAATTTGTGTGGGGTTATGTGAATTTGTGTGGGGTTGTGTGAAGTTGTGTCGGGTTGTGTGAAGTTGTGTCAGATTGTGTGAAGTTGTGTAGAGTTGTGCGGGGTTGTGTGAAGTTGGGTCAGGTTGTGTGAAGTTGGGTCAGGTTGTGTGAAGTTGTGTAGAGTTGTGTGGGGTTGTGTGGGTTGTGTGAATTTGTATGAAATTTTGTGAAGGTGTTTAGAGCTGTGTGGTGTAGTGTGAAGTTGTGTAGAGTTGTGTGTAGTTGTGTAGAGTTGTATGAAGTTGTGTGGGGTTGTTTGATTTGTGTGAAACTGTGTGGGGTTTGTAGAGTGGTGTGGGTTTGTGTGGAGATGTGTGGAGTTGTGTGAAGTCATGTGGGTTTGTGTAGAGTTGAGTGAAGTTATGTGGGGTTGTGTAGAGTTGTGTGGGGTTGTGTAGAGTTGTGTGGGCTTGTGTGAAGTTGTGTGGGCTTGTGTGAAGTTGTGTAGGGTTGTGTGAAGTTGTGTAGAGTTGTGTGAAATTGTGTAGAGTTATGTGGGGTTGTGTGGAGTTGTGTGAAGTTGTGTTGGGCTGTCTGAAGTTGTGTAGAGTTGTGTGGGGTTGTGTGGAGTTGTGTGGCTTGTGTGAATTCATATGAAGTTGTGTGGAGTTGTGTAGAGTTGTGTGAAGTTGTGTAGAATTGTGTGAAGTTATGTTGAGTTGTGTGAAGTTGTGTGGGGTTGTTTGGGTTGTGTGAATTTGTATGAAGTTGTGTTGGGTTGTGTAGAGTCGTGTGAAGTTGTGTGGGGTTGTGTGAAGTTGTGGGGGTTGTGTGAAGTTGTGTCAGGTTGTGTGAAATTGTGTAGAGTTGTGTGGTGTACTGTGAAGTTGTGTAAATTTGTATGGGGTTTTGTGGGTTGTGTGAATTTGTATGAAATTTTGTGAAGTTGTTTAGAGTTGTGTGGGGTTGTGTAGAGTTGTGTGTGGTTGTGTGTGATTGTGTAGAATTGTGTGAAGTTGTGTAGAGTTGTGTGGAATTGTTTGGGGTTTTGTAGAGTGGTGTGGGTTTGTATGGAGATGTTTGGAGCTGTGTGATGTTATGTGGGTTTGTGTAGAGTTGAGTGAAGTTGTGTAGAGTTGTGTTAAGTTGTGTGGCCTTGTGTTAAGTTGTGTGGGGTTGTGTAGAGTTGTGTGGGGTTGTCTGGGTTGTGTGAAGTTGTGTAGGGTTCTGTAGGGTTGGGTGGAGTTGTGTGAAGTTGTGTTGGGCTTTGTGAAGTTGTGTAGAGTTGCTTGAAGTTGTGTAGAGTTGTGTGAACTTGTGTGGGTTGTGTGAATTCATATGAAGTTGTGTGGGGTTGTGTAGAGTCGTGTGAAGTTGGGTGGAATTGTGTCGAGTTGTGTAGAATTGTGTGAAATTGTGTAGAGATGTGTTGAGTTGTGTGGGGTTGTGTAGAGTTGTGTGAAATTGTGTGGGGCTGTTTGGTGTAGTGTGAAGTTGTGTGGTGTTTTGTAGAGTAGTTTGGGTTTGTGTGGAGATTTGTGGAGTTGTGTGAAGGTATGTGGGTTTGTGTAGAGTTGAGTGAAGTTGTGTAGGGTTGTGTAGAGTTGTGTTAAGTTGTGTGGGTTTGTGTGAAGTTGTGTGGGCTTGTGTCGAGTTGTGGGAAGTTGTGTAGAGTTGTGTGAAGTTGTGTGGGCTTGGGTAGAGTTGTCTGAAGTTGTGGAGTTGTGTGATGTTGTGAATTGTGTGAATTTGTTTGGGGTTGTGTGGAATTGTGTGGGGTTGTGTGGAGTTGTGTATAGTTGTGTGGCATTGTGTGAAGATGTGTGGGGTTGTGTGAAGTTGTGTAGAGCTGTGTGAAGTTGGTTGAAGTTGTGTGGAGTTGTGGGGAGTTGTTCAGAGTTGTGTGAAGTTGTGTGGGCTTGGGTAGAGTTGTCTGAAGTTGTGGAGTTGTGTGATGTTGTGAATTGTGTGAATTTGTTTGGGGTTGTGTGGAATTGTGTGGGGTTGTGTATAGTTGTGTGGCATTGTGTGAAGTTGGTTGAAGTTGTGTGGAGTTGTGGGGAGTTGTGTGAAGTTGTGTTGAGTTGTGTACAGTTGTGTGGGGTTGTGTGAAGTTGTGTGGGGTTGTGTTGATTTGTGTGGAGTTGTGTAGAGTTGTGTGGAGTTGTGTGGGGTTGTGTGAAGTGTGAAGTTGTCGGGTTGTGTGAAGTTGTGTAGAGTTATGTGGTGTTGTATGTTTGTCTCAGTATATCTGAGGGAGATGTTGATGGTGTAGATGTTTCCATCTCTTCTCTCACTGTGTCTTTTCACTGTCTGTATAAAACACTTCACCGCTCCGTTCTCGCTAAATCAGCCTCAGTCATTTGCTAGCTTTTGCTAGCTGTCCAAACTTTGTAGTTGCCAAGCAACAGTGTTCTCAAGAAGCTAAATCATTATGGTTCTAAAATCCTGTGTGGTTTGAGAATGTGATCTTTGGTGATTGTTCGCACTGAAGAACATTTCTGGGTGTAATCATGATTAGCTACACTCTGTGTGTGTGTGTGTGTGTGTGTGTGTGTGTGTGTGTGTGTGTTGTAGTCATTCCCACTTTTGTCTCTCTTCAGAGATTTGTGGGTGTTAAATGGAATCTGGCTAGATACAGAACACACACACACACACACACACACACACACCTGCTACCATATCACACCCAAGTCTGTCATGACAAGAGCGAGTGTGCAGTTGAGTGTGTTTGCTTCATCATGTGAAAGATGATGCGTTTCTCCCTTCTCCCACCACACACACACACACACACACACACACACACACACATACACATATATTGGCAGTTTGATGTTTCATCTGGAGAGCTGAAATGTGCAGCTAACAAAACACTGACACAATATTACACTGTGTGTGTGTGTGTGTGTGTGTGTGTGTGTGTGTGTGTGTGTGGTCCAGTCCAGGTTTTATGACAATCACAGAGACTTTGTCCTTTTAGCCAACAATTTCAACTCTGTGTGTGTGTGTGTGTGTGTGTGTGTGTGTGTGTGTGTGTGTGTGTGTGTGTGTGTGTGTGTGTGACCAGCTGCCTGTGCCTCTGGCCTTCCTCTGGCTTGTTCCGCCTGGACCAGGCCTCTTGCCTTGACCAAGGCTCTGTGCAATGCTGAATGTTGGACTGACCATCATGTCTGAAGTCACCTCACTGCCCAAAAGGAAGAAGACATTTTAACCTCACTCGCCTACAACAGGAACACACCAGACTGACCTTTGTTGAGTCTCTAGACCATCACTGATTCTATCAGCAGACCCTGAAGCAGACTGAACTGCCTTCATGACCATGCTGCATTCTCAAGCCCTTGAATCACTTAGTGTTCCAACACATACACATCAAGACTGATTTGATGCAGAAGCAGAAATCCAAACACTGCTTGATAAGAGCATCACCTGCACAAAGTGGACCTGAAGGACAACAACTCAAGCGTAAAGAAAACTGCCTTCCTCGATATTCACAGGGTTGTCCAGCAGAGACTCCAGGAGAGCCGATGGAAGATCAGGGCCAAGTACAATTGTCCAGACAAGTTCATTGGCATAGTGAGCAAACTCCATGATGACATGATGGCCAGCATCAGAAACCAGCAAGAGCTCTCCAATCCCTTCCCAATCACAAACGGGGTGAAGCAAGGCTGCATGCTAGCACCACCGCTCTTCAGCATGATCTTCTCTGCCATGTTGCAAGATGCATTCCAGAACAACCCTGAAATCAGCTTCATCTACCATTGTGACAGTGGGAAACTCAATCTGTGGAGGAAGTGAGTCAAAACCAAAGTGAAGGAGGCCACTGTTTGAGAACTTGTGATTGCTGATGACTGTGCTCTAGCTAATGTACTACAGGTCAGTATGGACTACTTTTCCTCAGCTTGCAACAACTTCAGCCGAACAATCAGCACAAAGATGACTGAAGTCCTGTACCAACCTGCTCCTGGGAAACTCTACACTGAGCTAACCATCTCTGTGAAGGAGCAAAAACTTTCAGCCACTGACAAGTTTACTTATAACTCTGTCTCGGTCTGTGCATATAGATGATGAAGTTAGCATCAGGACTGCCAAAGCCAGTGCAACCTTTGAAGGTCTACTCTACTCTCTGGGAAAGGACTGGCATCAAGCAGGAGACAAAACTGAAGGTCTACCAGGCCGTCGTATTACCAACTCTTCTGTATGGGTGTGAAACCTGGACACTCTACTAACATCATGCCAGAAAACTGAACCATCTCCACCTGAGCTGTCTGAGGAAACTGCTGAAAAATGGCAAGTAAGTGCAAAGTGGCCCCAAAACTCACTACGAGGATACCCTAAATGCTGATTTAAAGAGCTTTGTGTCTTTTTTTAAGCATAATGGCATTTCTTTCAAAACAATCATGGTGTGTGAACGGCGTCAAGGTATTTTTACTTGTTTAGCCGTGTGCATTTACAACCCTGATTCCAAAAAAGTTGGGACAAAGTACAAATTGTAAATAAAAACGGAATGCAATGATGTGGAAGTTTCAAAATTCCATATTTTATTCAGAATAGAACATAGATGACATATCAAATGTTTAAATAAGGCCATGTTTACCACTGTGAGACATCCCCTTTTCTCTTAACAACAGTCTGTAAACGTCTGGGGACTGAGGAGACAAGTTGCTCAAGTTTAGGGATAGGAATGTTAACCCATTCTTGTCTAATGTAGGATTCTAGTTGCTCAACTGTCTTAGGTCTTTTTTGTTGTATCTTCCGTTTTATGATGCGCCAAATGTTTTCTATGGGTGAAAGATCTGGACTGCAGGCTGGCCAGTTCAGTACCCAGACCCTTCTTCTATGCAGCCATGATGCTGTAATTGATGCAGTATGTGGTTTGGCATTGTCATGTTGGAAAATGCAAGGTCTTCCCTGAAAGAGACGTCGTCTGGATGGGAGCATATGTTGCTCTAGAACCTGGATATACCTTTCAGCATTGATGGGGTCTTTCCAGATGTGTAAGATGCCCATGCCACACGCACTAATGCAACCCCATACCATCAGAGATGCAGGCTTCTGAACTGAGCGCTGATAACAACTTGGGTCGTCCTTCTCCTCTTTAGTCCGAATGACACGGCGTCCCTGATTTCCATAAAGAACTTCTTCAAATTTTGATTCGTCTGACCACAGAACAGTTTTCCACTTTGCCACAGTCCATTTTAAATGAGCCTTGGCCCAGAGAAGACGTCTGCGCTTCTGGATCATGTTTAGATACGGCTTCTTCTTTGAACTATAGAGTTTTAGCTGGCAACGGCGGATGGCACGGTGAATTGTGTTCACAGATAATGTTCTCTGGAAATATTCCTGAGCCCATTTTGTGATTTCCAATACAGAAGCATGCCTGTATGTGATGCAGTGCCGTCTAAGGGCCCGAAGATCACGGGCACCCAGTATGGTTTTCCAGCCTTGACCCTTACGCACAGAGATTCTTCCAGATTCTCTGAATCTTTTGATGATATTATGCACTGTAGATGATGATATGTTCAAACTCTTTGCAATTTTACACTGTCGAACTCCTTTCTGATATTGCTCCACTATTTGTCGGTGCAGAATTAGGGGGATTGGTGATCCTCTTCCCATCTTTACTTCTGAGAGCCGCTGCCACTCCAAGATGCTCTTTTTATACCCAGTCATGTTAATGACCTATTGCCAATTGACCTAATGAGTTGCAATTTGGTCCTCCAGCTGTTCCTTTTTTGTACCTTTAACTTTTCCAGCCTCTTATTGCCCCTGTCCCAACTTTTTTGAGATGTGTTGCTGTCGTGAAATTTCAAATGAGCCAATATTTGGCATGAAATTTCAAAATGTCTCACTTTCAACATTTGATATGTTGTCTATGTTCTATTGTGAATACAATATCAGTTTTTGAAATTTGTAAATTATTGCATTCCGTTTTTATTTACAATTTGTACTTTGTCCCAACTTTTTTGGAATCGGGGTTGTATACCACTCTTCAAACACTGCATGTCATATGCAACATATTGACATGTACAATGGCAGACTCATATGAGGAACGTGTGTGTACTTTCAGAAATATGGCAGAAAGACATGAGGGCCTCAGACAACAGAGACGCTGAGTCAATTCACGCTGGTCTCAGAAAGAAAAATGTCAGTGTTTAAAACTCCACACCCCTGTCCTGTCACGCTGGCTGTCCCTTTTACACAGACGTCGATTCCGGCTCAATGACAACCTCCACTGCCGGCTCAGAGACGGAACAACACACACACACACCATTCCATGTTCTGACTATTTATACAAAATGGTGAGACGGAATAAAGGTGTAATTTTCCCACCTTGAACAAGCTGCAAAACAGGGCGGGGCACCTCAGACCTCTCTGATCTCAGAGCTCTCCACCCTTCCTGATGTGTTCAGTGAGCCACAGAGAATTCCGGGTTCAGGTGGACATGTTTAGCTGGATGCACACCCACCAAAATCCAACTAAATGGCACACGCCATGGTCATCATCAACTAATCTGTGTGTGTGTAAGGAAACCACAGCTTCATTTAACCATGCAACCTGAAGCTGAGTGTGTGAGTCTGATCCACAAAAACCTGTCAACACTCAGATCAACGAGCTTCTGACACACACACACACACGGTTCTACTTGAGCTCTTGATGTAGACAGATCCTTCGTAAGCATTTCCTGTCCTACAGAGAACTTTTAACACTTGTGTTTGTAAAAGTGCACACACACACACACACCTGTACTGCTGTATTAATGGAGACCCCACAACATCTAGTGATGTATCGATGGGTTTCAGAAAAATCAGTGGATTTCTCTGAATCTGACCGGGAAATATAGATGGGGTTCGAGTTATTAGCATGAACTAGCTAATCACTGATTTAGTTCGCTAACACCGAAGTAGTTACATGTTTTATACAGACAGTGTTCAGACACAGTGAGAGTGAAAATGAGACAGAAACAATCGGAACATCAAGATTTACTTCAGATGTGCTGGAAATTGCTTTAAAAAACAAACAAACAACTAAAAATGACACTGTAATTATACTTAGCATCGACCACTAACACGGCTAACATTCCACCATCAACACTAACACTTGTTTCAGAGATTGTGAGAGAACAACAAATGTTTATAAAGTTGTGTTGCTATGGCAGATCTCAAAGAAAGGAACAGGAGAAGAACAGAGAGAGAGAGAGAGAGGAAGTGATTATTTGGAGACTTCTTTCGACTCTAATCAGCAGTGTTTATTCAGCATTTCTCCTCACCAACATCCTCTTACATTAGTGTGTGTGTGTGTGTGTGTGTGTGTATGCTGCCCCCTGCAGGTCTACATTCTTTCCTCTTTTCCTTTTGTACTGAAGCTTTGGAAGGTAAAAAAAAAAAAAAAGTTTAAAATAAAATTCCAGTGTGTTCCTGAATTCAAATTCCACTTTTTTTTTTTTTTACCTTTTTCCACTTTTTGTAACATAACAAAATGAAGGAAACATTTCAGTGTCAGATTTATCATTTTAATCAGTAAATTTCTTTCCTCAGCTTTTTTTTTTAGCTGCTCCACATGGCGAATGCCGGACAGAAGCGCTAACTGTCTCACCATTAGCGTGTAATACCGACTTCAACCACCAGGGGCAGTGATCTGTGAGACTCTGTGGAGAGTTTAACTCTGGTGCTAAAAGCTAATATTACAGATTTTGCCTACTGCTTGCACACCATTTGCAAAACTCGGCTCATAGAGTCAAAACTCTACACACAAGCCAATTATACTCAACACTTGGAAATAAACCCTTCACATTTATGCTATAATGACACTCTGCTATCAAAACCTAAACTATACAAAAAAAACTAACAATCCTTTGTCGAAATGTAACTCTGATGACAAAACACACAAACTTGCACCAAATGATAAGACAGTTCAGCTCAACTGTAACACACTAGTCTACTTTACATAAAACAATCCACTCTTTCAGTTTCTGTGTTTTATTCAGCTCCACAAAGCAGATAAGGCACATAACAACCCCAAAACAGAAATATTCAATGATGTAGACTCGAAAAGCCTTCAGTACATAAACTACTGTAAAACAAAGTAAAAATAAAAGCCAAATGAAACAATAGTAGGCCCACTACACAGAAGCACTTCAAAAAACAAAACAACAACAACAACAACAACAACTTTACAAAAGCACTTCAAAAAAACAATTATGGGGCCTGCATTTTACATTACGTAAATAAAACAATTATGGCGCCTGCCTTCTGTTTGGGTCTGGCCACATGACCTCATCTACATCGCAGGCAATATCCTCCCTTGCCAAGCATCGGGGGAAGTAGGCTCTGGAGTGCCTTATCCATGCCTGTATTGCCTGGACATCAATGTCTCCGCAGGCCTGGTTCATTGCCTGAAGAAGAGGCACACGGGCATGTGGCTGATGGTCATACACACGCCATCTCCAGGCAGAGAAAAACTCTTCTACTGGGTTTAGAAATGGCGAGTAAGGGGGCAAGTACATTACATCAAATAGGTTGTGGTTGTTGAACCAGTCACGGACCAGAGCAGCCTGGTGGAAGCTTACATTATCCCAGATAACAACAAACCTGGGCTGGTCTGGTCTGTCCTGCACAACAGTGAAATGAAGTGCATCTAAGAATGCAATGATGTTTTGGGCGTTGTATGCACCTATTTTACAGTGGTGGTGAAGTAACCCCCTAAGACTTATGGCAACACACAATGTGATGTTTCCACCACGCTGCCCAGGGCCGTGCACAATTGCCCTTTGCCCAATGATATTGCGCCCCCGACGTCTGTCCTTTGACAGGTTGAACCCAGCCTCATCAATGAAAATAAATTCATGTATTTGGTCAGCTCCATCCATGTCCAGGACTCTCTATAAGAATAGATACATACATACATAATTACGTAATACAGTCATACATAATACTAATTTTACGTAATTACAGTATGAATAGCATATACTCAAAGTGCACAACTACACTACAACATGTGTGGAACCATCCCACCCCACCCAACAGTCCACCACTTTATGAATATACCTACTGCACAGCTCCAATTTCTGCTGTCAGTGGACTGACCCCAATTCTGCATTACTGTACATTATACTGTAACTGTAAAAGACAACAATACATACCTGAACATATGTACGGCGAAGTTCCTTAACCCGGTCCTCATTTCTTTCAAATGGGACTCGGTACAGCTGCTTCATCGTGACACTGTGCTTCTCCAAGATCCGGCGAAGAGTTGATATGCTGACCTGATTGACATTTTGAAATGTCCCTTGGTCAGCCAGGATTTCAGCTCTGAGCTGGTGGAGACGGATAGCATTGTTGGCTCGAACTATGTTTACTATTGACATCTCCTGTTGAAGGCTGAAGATGCGTCGACGCCCACCCCTATTTGGTCTTCTGGCCATTCTATAGAAATATGCAGACAAGTTTCATGGATTGGATTACTCCTTTTCACTGTATATTCCTCGTACTGTGGAATTCTGCACTGCACTGTACTTACTGTAACCTTACTTACTGTAACTGTATTGTACTGTACCGTACAACTGTAACATGTTACAAGAATACCACCTTTGCTCAAAAAGGAGAATCATCCACAGTGCAGTACAGTAGCTTACGTATATGTGATGTGGCTGTGTGGTACAGTATTACAGTACAATTCTACACAATACATTACTGTAGATGCTATTTGAGAAGAGAATCAAACACATACCTGTTTTCCAGCTGGAATGTCCTTATGATGGAGGCCACCGTGAAGCGGCTGAGGTTTGGGTGGACTCTAAGTCCAGCTTCCCTCATTGTCAAACCATGGTTTACCACATGGTCCACCAATGTTGCCCTAATGTTATCCGATATTACATTGCGTTGACCTCTTACTACACGTCCTCCTCTAAGTTGTCCTCGTCCTCCTCCTCCTCTCACTCTAACTCTGCCTCGGGCTCTCCCTCCATCCATGCTTGCAAAGTTCTCCAAAAGGCTTAAACTGGGGCTTTTTTGTTGCTGACTAATTGGTGTTCAATTTTGAAGGTATGGGTTTTCAGGTGTGAACCAATGTTTAACCAATCATCCAATGTGTTTTATGTTTTGGATATATGTGTTTTCCAAATGGTATGATGAGACATCATTTTTTAACGGAGTGTCTTATGAATGAAAAAGTGTGCAGTGAACATTTGCAAGTGTGTTGTATAAGGGACAAAGTGTGTTGCTGAATTGCTACAACAGTGTTAGGCAGAACTTTTGTTTAAGGTATGGCACATTTTGTTTACAGTATAGCAACAAGAACTTCAAGTTATGCTACTTTGGTTTAAGCGCTGGGCTTTAGTGTCTAAGCAACAGGCAAAAACTGTAATTCAGTGGAGATGAAAGTCCAAAATGTCTTTTAGCTTGCCAAGACCAAGGGCTCTTAACTTCCTGTTAGTGATGATTGACTGCAGCTGGAAGCTTCTCTGTGCAGAACATTAAAAGGGTTTGATTGACACTCACTAGATTGACCAACACACAGTGCAATGGGAAAGTCCAAGGAGCTCAGTGCAGATCTGAGAAAGAGGATCATAGCTTTACACTCAGGAATGTCTCTTGGGACCATTTCTAAATATCGGCAGATTCCAACATCATCAGCTCAAACAACTGTATATACTGTAAGTACAAGTTACTGGGAGGTGGAGCTATTTTGCCAAGAGACTTTGCTGGAAGAAGATTAAAACTGTCTCCCTCAGCTCAGAGGAAATTGGTTGGATGGTCAGGAACCACCAAGGCACAGACCTGCCATGAACTGGAAGCTGTTGGAACACTGTCTACAGTCAAGAGAGTTTTACATCACCATGGACTGAGAGGCTGCTGCCCAAGAAAGAAGGGCACAGTTGTGTGTTCCAACAGGACAATGACCCAAAACACATCAGAGCTGGCTGTGGAGGATAAAACAGCAGAACATGAAACTTAAAACAATTCCTGACCTCAGTCCTACTGGAAAATATGTGGACTGTGTTTCAAAGTTGTTTCTGTTCCAGGAAACACACACAGTTAACTGAACACTGCCAAGAAGAGAAGAGAGGAGAAATATCCAACCAGAACTCTGACAGAAGTTTGTTGATACCGACCAAATGTGTCTGGTGAAGGAGAAACTCACTGAAGGACATTTAACCAAATATTAGGTGGCTGTCTGTATAATTTTCACCGTTGATGTATGATTTTGACCAAATTCTTGTTTTTTTTTAATTAAAGATGTGTGTTGTACAATCATTCTATCACAGAAAAAGAACCGTTCAGATAAATCACTGACAGCCCGATATCGCCCCGACATTCATGTGAGTGTCTGAAAACTTCTAAGCTCAGCTGTATGTCAGTACTCTACTGAGTGATCACTTCAGCTAACAGGACTTTTACATTACTGAGTTATTATCCAAACAGGAAACTCTACCCTTTTTTTTTCTTGAAGCAGTTAAATAGGTTGAGTAAAGACTGAGTGGGAAATCAGGAAAACCGAGAAGGTTCCAGATGTTCCAGTGGTGTTCTCAGGGGAATGAAAATGGAATTTTGAAAATTAATTATCGTTAAAGTTTCGTTTTAGTTTCTAGATCTTATTGTTTTATTTCATTCAACAGGTTTATCAACGGGTGGCATGGTGGTGTAGAGGTTAGCGCTTTCGCCTCACAGCAAGAAGGTCTGGGTTCGAGCCCCAGGGCCGGCGAGGGCCTTTCTGTGCGGAGTTTGCATGTTCTCCCCGTGTCCGCGTGGGTTTCCTCCGGGTGCTCCGGTTTCCCCCACAGTCCAAAGACATGCAGGTTAGGTTAACTGGTGACTCTAAATTGAGCGTAGGTGTGAATGTGAGTGTGAATGGTTGTCTGTGTCTATGTGTCAGCCCTGTGATGACCTGGCGACTTGTCCAGGGTGAACCCCGCCTTTCGCCCGTAGTCAGCTGGGATAGGCTCCAGCTTGCCTGCGACCCTGTAGAACAGGATAAAGCGGCTAGAGATAATGAGATGAGATGAGGTTTATCAACAAAAAATGAATCGAGGTCCAATAGATGTGTGTAATGAGGGATGTTCACCACACGGTGGAGCTCAGCTCTCTCTCTTTGTCTGATCCAGCTTCCCTTTTCCTCTGATTATTCCTCTTCATCTGTTTTTCTTTTTCTCTTCTCTTTCGTGTTCGTAATCCTGCTGATCATCTTCTCCTCTTTTTCTCCATCATCTTCTCTCACTCTCTTTTCACTCCTGGAATCAATTCCTTCATCTATAAATGAACGCTGACTCCATTAAAGTTACACCAGTGTTTAAACGTAAAAAGAATTAATAATACAGACTTTATTTCCTCCAGTTAAAGCACTACATCACATCGCTGACCTCAGTGTCACACTAACGAGCCACAGGAGATTTATTTTCGACGTATGTGTGGGACATGGAGCCGCAAGTTCAGCGACATTTTCTGTTATATGTAAATTAGGTTTAATGCTGTAAAGGAGCAACAAATCCAAACAATAATCTGAACGGGTTCCTCGGACTGATCCTGTGGTGCGTGTGGTGCGACATTTCTTCAGTTCCCTGCTCACAACTTCACTTCAGTTAGTTCCCATTTCCTGTCTGACACTCAAAAACCTTGAACCATGGTTTCATCTTCTCCTGTCATACGCCTTCTTCTTCTTTTTCTTTTGGCTGCTCCTGATTAGGGGTCGCCACAGCGGATCTTTCGTCTCCATTGCTCCCTGTCCTCTGCATCCTTCTCTACCACACCTGCTACTTTCATGTCCTCTCTCACCACATCCATGTATCTCCTCTTTGGCCTTCCTCGTTTTCGTTTGCCTGGCAGCTCCATCCTCAACATTCTCCTTCCCACATGCTCTGCATCTCTTCTCAGGATGTGCCCGTACCATCTCAGCCTCATCTCTCTTAGCTTCATTCCCAAGCTCTCCACATGTGCTGTCCCTCAGATGTGCTCGTTCCTTATCCTGTCCAACCTCCCATCACAAACCTTAACATCCTCAACTCCGCCACCTCCAACTTTGCCTCCTGTCTCTTCGTTAAGGGTACGGTCTCCAATCCATACATCACAGCTGGTCTCACTACTGTCTTATACATCTTACCTTTCACTTCTGCTGGGACTTTCCCATCACAAATGACTCCCGAAACCCTTCTCCAACTGCTCCACCCTGCCTGCGCTCTCTTTCTCACCTCACTATCGCAGCCCCCATTTTCCTGCACAGTTGACCCCAAGTACTTGAATTCACCAACTTTGTTTACATCTTCTCCTGTCATACACCACTTCTCATTAAATATGCTTGAAGAAAAATGAAACTTGTCAGGAAGCAGCAGAGATTGTTGGTGTGTATGTCGCTAATGCAGTTAGCTCGGTTTGCTAATCTAATCTAAACCTATGTCAGTGTTTATAAGACTGTACAGTGTTTCAAGTCACTATTACTGCACTCATGAACAGCCAATCAGAGAGCTCGTTCAGCCACAGTCAGACACACCCCTGTATGTTTTCTGTGTTTATTAGAGAATAGAAAGGTCAGGGTTCAGCATTGATGTTTCCCAACATGGTTGAATTTGTGTTAGCTGTGTTAGCAGGTAATGCTAACTGTGTCAGTGTAATGTTGTCATTTTTTAGTAATTCACACCACATCTGAGGTAACTGTTGAACTTCCAGATGTTTCAGTCTCGTTTTTACTCTCACTGTGTCTTTACACTGTCCTTTCTGCTAGTGAGGAAAATCGTTACCTTCAGTCATTAGTTGGCTTTTATTCCCAGTTGCCTAGCAACAGTTTTCTCCTACTTTATTTAAATCGTGTGTTTAGGTTTCCAGACTGAAAGCACAAATTCACAACTTCCACGAGAAAGTGTGAAGCTAAAGGAGCCAACGAGCGCTGACCGTGTGGGACATGGTGTCAAAACTCCACCCCTTTTTTCTCTCTTAGGTCTGATTAGATCAAATATGGTTTGTGTTAAATTCCTGTGTGATTCAGGAAATTGTTGTTAAAACAACCTTTCTCCATACTCAGGGAGAGAAAGAGAGTCTTGCACTTTTTCACACTGTCTTAAGATAATTATAATTTCATCACTGTCGTGTGTGTGTGTGTGTGTGTGTGTGTGTGTGTGTGTGTGTGTGTGTGTGATAAAGCCATTCAATAAACTGCACTGTTTAAAGTATAATATTTAATTTTTTTTATGTCTGTTTGGTTCACATTGCCGGCAGTAAGTCGGACTCATTCCCAGTGCATGTTGGATTCCACCAAGGCTGTCCTTTGTCACCAGTTCTGCTCATAACTTTTATGGACAGAATTTCTAGGTGCAGCCAAGGGGCGGAGGGTGTCCAGTTTGGTGGCAGCAGGATCACGTCTCTGCTTTTTGCAGTTGATGTGGTCCTGTTGGTTTCATCAATCTGTGACTTATAGCATGCACTGGGACGGTTTGCAGCTAAGTGTGAAGAGGCTGGGATGAGGATCAGCGCCTCCAAGTCCGTGGCCATGGCGCTCAGCTGGAAACAGGTGGAGTGCCTACTCCAGGTCAGGGGGGAGTCGCTACCTCAAGTGGAGGAGTTTAAGTATCTCGGGGTTTTGTTCATGAGTGAGGGTAAAGGGGAGCAGGAATTGGACAGACAGATCAGGGCAGCATCAGCAGTGATGCAGACACTAAACTGGTCTGTTGTAGTAAAGAGAGAGCTGAGCCAAAAGCTCTCAATTTACTGGTCCATCTATGTTCCCACTCTCACCTATGGTCACGAACTATGGGTAGTGACCGAAAGAATGAGATCGCGGATACAAGCGGTAGAAATGAGTTTTCTTCGCAGGGTGGCTGGGCTCTCCCTTAGAGACAGGGTGAGAAGCTCGGTCATTCAGGAGAGACTCAGAGTAGAACCGCTGCTCCTCCACATTGAAAGGAGTCAGTTGAGGTGGTTCAGGCACCTTGTTAGGATGCCCCCTGGACGCCTCCCAAGAGAGGTTTCTGGGCATGCCCCACCAGGAGGAGACCCCATGGCAGACCCAGGACAAGCTGGAGAGATTACATCTCTCGGCTGGCCTGGGAACGTCTCGGTATTCCCCTGGAAGAGCTGGTGGAGGTGGCCGGGGAGAGGGAAATCTGGGCTGCTCTGCTTAGGCTGCTACCCCCGCGATCCGGATCCGGATAAGTGGTAGGAGATGGATGGATGGATGGATGGATGGATGTCCATTTTCAGACAGAAATGAATAATAAAACAGTGAGTGTGGTGTGAGAATGGATTGGACTGAACGCACACTGTACTGGGACATTCATTTTTACCCCCAGTGGGAAGCAGGACTTGGGATTTAGACCAGCACAGAGATGCCCCACCTCCTGAACACAATGAACAGTAATCACAGAGACATTGGAAAACTGTCTTGCTCCTCTCTGCTTGTTGATGTCAGACTCTGGTGCCATTTGCTGAAGAGTCAGAGCTTCACTTCACAGCGTTCAGGAGGAAGTCTTGCAGGACACTGCACACACATCCTGCTGGTCAGACTGATCGGACTGGAATGTGTGTGTGTCCAATCAGCGGTGTTCCTAAAGACGACATGGAGTGACTCTGGGATGGAAAGAATCTCACAAAGCCTTAGACTCACACACCAGTGTTAGAGCATCCATAACCTAATGTGCACACACTCACACTCCTTCACTAACATCCACAGGTAACTGAGAGACTCTCCTGGATCTGTACCACCAACACCACCAGCACTGGACTGGAATTCCTGATAAACCTGGCATGTCTTTCCCACACTGATCATTCTGTCTCTAGTTTGTCCTTGAAGAACGCGGCACTCAGTGAGGACATTCTGAAGCTCAGAGTGAAATCTTGATTCCAATCTCTACTCAGTTCCTCCACACCACAGAACAGGTTCCTGGATCCCGAGAGCACTGTACAGCACATGTCATGGCTGAGTAGTAAACCTCATCAGAAAAGAAACATCAATCTGTTTACCTTCTCCCACTGCTCTGGGTGTGTGTGTGTGCTCATTGTTCACGTGTGTGTGTGTGTGTGTGTGTGTGTGTGTGTGTGTGTGTGTGTGTGTGTGTGTGTGTGTGTGTGTGTCCACTGCTTCAGATGGGTTAAATGCAGAGAGGAATTTCACAAGTGTGTGATGAATAAAGTTGTGCTTTCTTTCTTTCTTTCTCCTGTGAGAATGTACAAGTACAGTGAGATTGTGTGAAAGCTGCCATGTTCCACCTTTGTAATGTTCTTCTCTGTATTTTTTTCCAAAGTAGCCACATTTTGCTTTGATGACTCTTTGCACACTCTTGACATTATTTCCCCAGCTTTACCTGGAGGTAGTCACTTGGAATGGTTCTCCAACAGTCTTGAAGGAGTTCCTTAAGCACTTTGTTGGCTGCTGTTCTTTCACTCTGTGGTCCAATTCATCTCAAACCATCTCAACTGGGTTTAGATTAGGTGATTGTGGAGGCCAGGTCATCTGACTCAGCGCTCCTTCACACTCTTTCTTGGTTAAATAGCTCTCACAAAGACTGGAGTGTGTTTTGGGTCGTTGTCCTGTTGAAAAACAGATGATGATCCCACTGAGTGTGGAACAGATGGGATGGCATGTCGCTGTAGGGGGCTGTGGTAGTAATGCTAATTAAGTGCTTTCAATTTTAAATAAATGACTAACCAGTTAAACATCTCCACACCATCACACCTCCTCCTCCATGCTTCATGGAGGGAACCACACTTGCAAATACCATCCACTCTCTTTTCTGTGTCTCACAAAGACAAAGCAGAACCAAAAGTATGAAATTTGGACTCATCAGACTAAAGTACAGTTGTCTACTGGTCTGATGTCCATCCTTGTGTTTCTTGGCCCAACAATTCTCTTCTTCTGGTTCTCCTCCTTCAGTAATGGTTTCTTTGCAGCAATTTGACCATGAAGGCCTGATTCACACAGTTTCCTCCCAACGGGTGATGTTGAGGTGGGTCTGCTACTCAAACTCTCTGAAGTTTTCCTGTAGGATCTAATCTGAGGTGATGTTAGTTGGTGATTTGTGAGGTTGGTGACTCAAACACACTGCTCCTCTGCAGCAGAGGTAAGTCCTGGTCTTCCTTTCCTGTTCTCATGAGGACCAGTTTCATCACAGTGTTTGATGGTTTTTACAGCTGCACTTTGAGACACATTCAGAGTTCCTGAAGTTTTCCAGACTGGATGGACCTTCATACGTTCAAGTCATGATGGATGTCGTTTCTCTTTACTTCACTGAGCGGCTCTGAGAGAACATGGATTACTCCAGTTGTG